>NC_048577.1:28271785-28571785 GCF_013265735.2 Oncorhynchus mykiss
AACCTGGAATGCAGCCCTATGGCAAGGGAACTGGAATAAAGCCCTAGGACAAGTCTACTGAAATGCAGCCCTAGGACAAGTCTACTGGAACGCAGCCCTAGAACATAGTAAACTGGAATGAAGCCGTATGACAAGTGAACTGGAATGCAGACATAGGACAAGTGAACTGAAATGCAGCCCTAGGACAAGTGAACTGGATTGCAGCCCTATGACAAGTGAAAATGGATTGCAGCCCTAGGACAAGTGAACTGGAATGCAGCAATAGGAAAAGTGTAGTGGAATGCAGCCCTAGGACAGGTGAACTGGAATGCAGCCCTAGGACAAGTATACTAGAATGCAGCCGTATTACAAGTGAACTGGAATGCAGCCCTAGGACACATGAACTGGAATGGAGCCCTAGGACAAGTGAACTGGAATGCAGCTGTAGGACAAGTGACCTGAAATGCAGCCTTAGGACAAGTATACTCGAATGCAGCCCTGGGACAAGTGACCTGGAATGCAGCCCTAGGACAAGTGCACTGGAATGCAGACGTAGAACAAGCGAACTGGAAAACAGCCCTAGAACATGTGAACTGGAATGCAGCCCTAGAACAAGTGAACTGGAATGGAGCACTAGGACAAGTGAACTGGAATGCAGCCCTAGGACAAGTGAATTGGATTGCAGCCCTAGGACAAGCGAACTGGAATGCAGCCCTAGGACAAGTAAACTGGAAAAAAGCCCTAGGACAATTGACCTGGAATGCAGCCATAGGAAAAGTGTAGTGGAATGATGCCTTAGGACAAGTGACCTGGAATGCAGCCCTAGGACAAGTATACTGGAATGCAGCCATAGGACAAGTGAACTGGAATGCAGCACTAGGACAAGTTATCTGGAATGCAGCCCTAGGACAAGTGAACTGGAACGCAGCCCTAGGGCAAGTGAACTGGAATAAAGCCCTAGGACAAGAGACCTGGAATGCTGCCCTAGGACAAGTGTACTGGAATGCAGCACTAGGACAAGTGAACTGGAATGCAGCCCTAGCACAAGACTACTGGAATGCAGCCCTAGGAAAGTCTACTGGAATGCAGCCGTAGAACAAGCGAACTGAAATGCAGCCCTAGAACATGTGAACTGGAATGCAGCCCTAGAACAAGAGAACTGGAATGGAGCCCTAGGACAAGTGAACTGGAATGCAGCCCTAGGACAAGTGAACTGGAATGCAGCCCTAGGACAAGTGACCTGGATTGCAGCCCTAGGACAAGTGAACTGGAATGCAGCCCTAGGACAAGTGACCTGGAATGCAGCCCTAGGACAAGTGAAATGGAATGCAGCCCTAGCACAAGTGAACTGGATTGCAGCCCTAGGACAAGTGACCTGGAATGCAGAGCTAGGACAAGTGACCTGGAATGCAGCCCTATGGCAAGGGAACTGGAATAAAGCCCTAGGACAAGTGACCTGGAATGAAGCCCTAGGAAAAGTGTAGTGGAATGCAGCCCTAGGACAAGTGAACTGGAATGCAGCCATAGGACAAGTGACCTGAAATGCAGCCCTAGGACAAGTGATATGGAATGCAGCCCTTGGACACGTGAACTGGAATGGAGCCCTAGGACAAGTGAACTGGAATGCAGCCGTAGGACAAGTGACCTGAAATGCAGCCTTAGGACAAGTATACTCGAATGCAGCCCTCGGACAAGTGACCTGGAATGCAGCCCTAGGACAAGTGAACTGGAATGCAGCCGTAGAACAAGCGAACTGGAAAGCAGCCCTAGAACATGTTAACTGGAATGCAGCCCTAGAACAAGTGAACTGGAATGGAGCACTAGGACAAGTGAACAGGAATGAAGCCCTAGGACAAGTGAACTGGATTGCAGCCCTAGGACAAGTGAGCTGGAAAAAAGCCCTAGGACAAGTGACCTGGAATGCAGCCATAGGAAAAGTGTAGTGGAATGATGCCTTAGGACAAGTGACCTGGAATGCAGCCCTAGGACAAGTATACTGGAATGCTGCCGTAGGACAAGTGAACTGGAATGCAGCACTAGGACAAGTGAACTGGAATGCAGCCGTAGGACAAGTGAACTGGAAACTAGCCCTAGGGCAAGTGAACTGGAATAAAGCCCTAGGACAAGAGACCTGGAATGCTGCCCTAGGACAAGTATACTGGAATGCAGCACTAGGACAAGTGCACTGGAATGCAGCCCTAGCACAAGACTACTGGAATGCAGCCCTTGGAAAGTCTACTGGAATGCAGCCGTAGAACAAGCGAACTGAAATGCAGCCCTAGAACATATGAACTGGAATGGAGCCCTAGGACAAGTGAACTGGAATGCAGCCCTAGGACAAGTAAACTGGAATGCAGCCCTAGGACAAGTGAACTGGAATGCAGCCCTAGGACAAGTGACCTGGAATGCAGCCCTAGGACAAGTGAAATGGAATGCAGCCCTAGCACAAGTGAACTGGAATGCAGCCGTAGGACAAGTGACCTGGAATGCAGCCCTAGGACAAGTAAACTGGATTGCAGCCCTAGGACAAGTGACCTGGAATGCAGACCTAGGACAAGTGACCTGGAATGCAGCCCTAGGACAAGTGAAATGGAATGCAGCCCTAGCACAAGTGAACTGGAATGCAGCCGTAGGACAAGTGATCTGGAATGCAGCACTAGGACAAGTAAACTGGATTGCAGCCCTAGGACAAGTGACCTGGAATGCAGACCTAGGACAAGTGACCTGGAATGCAGCCCTATGGCAAGGGAACTGGAATAAAGCCCTAGGACAAGTGACCTGGAATGAAGCCCTAGGAAAAGTGTAGTGGAATGCAGCCCTAGGACAAGTGAACTGGAATGCAGCCCTAGGACAAGTGACCTGAAATGCAGCCCTAGGACAAGTGAAATGGAATGCAGCCCTAGGACACGTGAACTGGAATGGAGCCCTAGGACAAGTGAACTGGAATGCAGTCGTAGGACAAGTAACCTGAAATGCAGCCTTAGGACAAGTATACTCGAATGCAGCCCTGGGAAAAGTGACCTGGAATGCAGCCCTAGGACAATTGAACTGGAATGCAGCCGTAGAACAAGCGAACTGGAAAGCAGCCCTAGAACACGTGAACTGGAATGCAGCCCTAGAACAAGTGAACTGGAATGGAGCACTAGGACAAGTGAACAGGAATGCAGCCCTAGGACAAGTGAACTGGATTGCAGCCCTAGGACAAGCAAACTGGAAAGCAGCCCTAGGACAAGTGAACTGGAAAAAAGCCCTAGGACAAGTGACCTGGAATGCAGCCATAGGAAAAGTGTAGTGGAATGATGCCTTAGGACAAGTGACCTGGAATGCAGCCCTAGGACAAGTATACTGGAATGCAGCCGTAGGACAAGCGAACTGGAATGCAGCACTAGGACAAGTGAACTGGAATGCAGCCCTAGGACAAGTGTACTGGAACGCAGCCCTAGGACAAGTGAACTGGAATGCAGCCCTAGCACAAGACTACTGGAATGCAGCCCTAGGAAAGTCTACTGGAATGCAGCCGTAGAACAAGCGAACTGAAATGCAGCCCTAGAACATGTGAACTGGAATGCAGCCCTAGAACAAGAGAACTGGAATGGAGCCCTAGGACAAGTGAACTGGAATGCAGCCCTAAGACAAGTGAACTGGAATGAAGCCCTAGGACAAGTGAACTGGATTGCAGCCCTAGGACAAGTGAACTGGAATGCAGCACTAGGACAAGTGACCTGGAATGCAGCCCTAGGACAAGTGAAATGGAATGCAGCCCTAGCAAAAGTGAACTGGAATGCAGCCGTAGGACAAGTGACCTGGAATGCAACCCCAGGACAAGTAAACTGGAGTGCAGCCCTAGGACAAGTGACCTGGAATGCAGACCTAGGACAAGTGACCTGGAATGCAGCCCTATTGCAAGTGAACTGGAATAAAGCCCTAGGACAACTGGCCTGGAATGAAGCACTAGGAAAAGTGTAGTGGAATGCAGCCCTAGGACAAGTGAACTGGAATGCAGCCCTAGGACAAGTGACCTGAAATGCAGCCCTAGGACAAGTGAAATGGAATGCAGCCCTAGCACAAGTGAATTGGAATGCAGCCCTAGGACAAGTGAACTGGAATGCAGCCCTAGTACAAGTGAACTGGAATGCAGCCCTAGGACAAGCAAACTGGAATGCAGCCGTAGGACAAGTGAACTGGAAAAAAGCCCTTGGACAAGTGACCTGGAATGCAGCCATAGGAAAAGTGTTGTGGAATGCAGCCGTAGGACAAGTGAACTGGAATGCAGCCCTAGGACAAGTGAACTGGAATGCAGCCCTAGGACAAGTGAACTGGAATGCAGCCCTAGGACAAGTGAACTGGAATGCAGCCCTAGGACAAGTTAAATTGAATGCAGCCCTAGTACAAGTGGCTTTGAATGCAGCCATAGGAAAAGTGTTGTGGAATGCAGCCCTAGGACAAGTTATCTGGAATGCTGCACTAGGACAAGTGTACTGGAATGCAGCTGTAGGACAAGTAACCTGGAATGCAGCCCTAGGACAAGTATACTGGAATGCAGACCTAGGACAAGTGACTTGGATTGCAGCCCTAGGACAAGAGCCTGGAATGCAGCCCTAGGACAAGGTAACTGGAATGCAGCCGTAGAACAAGCGAACTGGAAAGCAGCCCTAGAACATGTGAATTGGAATGCAGCCCTAGAACAAGTGAACTGGAATGGAGCCCTAGGACAAGTGATCTGGATTGCAGCCCTAGGACAAGTGAACTGGAATGCAAACCTAGGACAAGTGAACTGGAAAAAAGTCCTAGGACAAGTGACCTGGAATGCAGCAATAGGAAAAGTGTAGTGGAATGATGCCGTAGGACAAGTGACCTGGAATGCAGCCCTAGGACAAGTATACTGGAATGCAGCCGTAGGACAAGTGAACTGGAATGCAGCCCTCGGACAAGTGAACTGGAATGCAGCCCTAGGACAAGTAAACTGGAACGCAGCCCTAGGGCAAGTGAACTGGAATAAAGCCCTAGGACAAGAGACCTGGAATGCTGCACTAGGACAAGTGACCTGGAATGCAGCACTAGGACATGTGAACTGGAATGCAGCCCTAGCACAAGACTACTGGAATGCAGTCCTAGGAAAGTCTACTGGAATGCAGCCGTAGAACAAGCGAACTGGAATGCAGCCCTAGAACATGTGAACTGGAATGCAGCCCTAGAACAAGAGAACTGGAATGGAGCCCTAGGACAAGTGACCTGGAATGCAGCCCTAGGGCAAGTGAACTGGAATAAAGCCCTAGGACAAGTAACCTGGAATGAAGCCCTAGGAAAAGTGTATTGGAATGCAGCCCTAGGACAAGTGAACTGGAATGCAGCCCTAGGACAAGTGACCTGAAATGAAGCCCTAGGACAAGTGAAATGGAATGCAGCCCTAGCACAAGTGAACTGGAATGCAGTCCTAGGACACGTGAACTGGAATGCAGCCCTAGTACAAGTGAACTGGAATGCAGCCCTAGGACAAGCGAACTGGAATGCAGCCGTAGGACAAGTGTCCTGGAATGCAGCCTTAGGACAAGTATACTGGAATGCAGCCCTGGGACAAGTGACCTGGAATGCAGCCCTAGGACAAGTGACCTGGATTGCAGCCCTAGGACAAGTGAAATGGAATGCAGCCCTAGCACAAGTGAACTGGAATGCAGTCCTAGGACACGTGAACTGGAATGCAGCCCTAGGACAAGTGAACTGGAATGCAGCCCTAGGACAAGTGAACTGGAATGCAGCCCTAGGACAAGTTAAATTGAATGCAGCCCTAGTACAAGTGGCTTTGAATGCAGCCGTAGGACAAGTTATCTGGAATGCTGCACTAGGAAAAGTGTTGTGGAATGCAGCCGTAGGACAAGTGAACTGGAATGCAGCCCTAGGACAAGTGAACTGGAATGCAGCCCTAGGACAAGTGAACTGGAATGCAGCCCTAGGACAAGTGAACTGGAATGCAGCCATAGGAAAAGTGTTGTGGAATGCAGCCGTAGGACAAGTGAACTGGAATGCAGCCCTAGGACAAGTGAACTGGAATGCAGCCCTAGGACAAGTGAACTGGAATGCAGCCCTAGGACAAGTGAACTGGAATGCAGCCCTAGGACAAGTTAAATTGAATGCAGCCCTAGTACAAGTGGCTTTGAATGCAGCCATAGGAAAAGTGTTGTGGAATGCAGCCCTAGGACAAGTTATCTGGAATGCTGCACTAGGACAAGTGTACTGGAATGCAGCTGTAGGACAAGTAACCTGGAATGCAGCCCTAGGACAAGTACACTGGAATGCAGACCTAGGACAAGTGACTTGGATTGCAGCCCTAGGACAAGAGCCTGGAATGCAGCCCTAGGACAAGGTAACTGGAATGCAGCCGTAGAACAAGCGAACTGGAAAGCAGCCCTAGAACATGTGAACTGGAATGCAGCCCTAGAACAAGTGAACTGGAATGGAGCCCTAGGACAAGTGATCTGGATTGCAGCCCTAGGACAAGTGAACTGGAATGCAAACCTAGGACAAGTGAACTGGAAAAAAGTCCTAGGACAAGTGACCTGGAATGCAGCAATAGGAAAAGTGTAGTGGAATGATGCCGTAGGACAAGTGACCTGGAATGCAGCCCTAGGACAAGTATACTGGAATGCAGCCGTAGGACAAGTGAACTGGAATGCAGCCCTCATACAAGTGAACTGGAATGCAGCCCTAGGACAAGTAAACTGGAACGCAGCCCTAGGGCAAGTGAACTGGAATAAAGCCCTAGGACAAGAGACCTGGAATGCTGCACTAGGACAAGTGACCTGGAATGCAGCACTAGGACATGTGAACTGGAATGCAGCCCTAGCACAAGACTACTGGAATGGAGTCCTAGGAAAGTCTACTGGAATGCAGCCGTAGAACAAGCGAACTGGAATGCAGCCCTAGAACATGTGAACTGGAATGCAGCCCTAGAACAAGAGAACTGGAATGGAGCCCTAGGACAAGTGACCTGGAATGCAGCCCTAGGGCAAGTGAACTGGAATAAAGCCCTAGGACAAGTAACCTGTAATGAAGCCCTAGGAAAAGTGTATTGGAATGCAGCCCTAGGACAAGTGAACTGGAATGCAGCCCTAGGACAAGTGACCTGAAATGAAGCCCTAGGACAAGTGAAATGGAATGCAGCCCTAGCACAAGTGAACTGGAATGCAGTCCTAGGACACGTGAACTGGAATGCAGCCCTAGTACAAGTGAACTGGAATGCAGCCCTAGGACAAGCGAACTGGAATGCAGCCGTAGGACAAGTGTCCTGGAATGCAGCCTTAGGACAAGTATACTGGAATGCAGCCCTGGGACAAGTGACCTGGAATGCAGCCCTAGGACAAGTGACCTGGATTGCAGCCCTAGGACAAGTGAAATGGAATGCAGCCCTAGCACAAGTGAACTGGAATGCAGTCCTAGGACACGTGAACTGGAATGCAGCCCTAGGACAAGTGAACTGGAATGCAGCCCTAGGACAAGTGAACTGGAATGCAGCCCTAGGACAAGTTAAATTGAATGCAGCCCTAGTACAAGTGGCTTTGAATGCAGCCGTAGGACAAGTTATCTGGAATGCTGCACTAGGAAAAGTGTTGTGGAATGCAGCCGTAGGACAAGTGAACTGGAATGCAGCCCTAGGACAAGTGAACTGGAATGCAGCCCTAGGACAAGTGAACTGGAATGCAGCCCTAGGACAAGTGAACTGGAATGCAGCCCTAGGACAAGTTAAATTGAATGCAGCCCTAGTACAAGTGGCTTTGAATGCAGCCGTAGGACAAGTTATCTGGAATGCTGCACTAGGACAAGTGTACTGGAATGCAGCTGTAGGACAAGTAACCTGGAATGCAGCCCTAGGACAAGTATACTGGAATGCAGACCTAGGACAAGTGACTTGGATTGCAGCCCTAGGACAAGAGCCTGGAATGCAGCCCTAGGACAAGGTAACTGGAATGCAGCCGTAGAACAAGCGAACTGGAAAGCAGCCCTAGAACATGTGAACTGGAATGCAGCCCTAGAACAAGTGAACTGGAATGGAGCCCTAGGACAAGTGATCTGGATTGCAGCCCTAGGACAAGTGAACTGGAATGCAAACCTAGGACAAGTGAACTGGAAAAAAGTCCTAGGACAAGTGACCTGGAATGCAGCAATAGGAAAAGTGTAGTGGAATGATGCCGTAGGACAAGTGACCTGGAATGCAGCCCTAGGACAAGTATACTGGAATGCAGCCGTAGGACAAGTGAACTGGAATGCAGCCCTCGGACAAGTGAACTGGAATGCAGCCCTAGGACAAGTAAACTGGAACGCAGCCCTAGGGCAAGTGAACTGGAATAAAGCCCTAGGACAAGAGACCTGGAATGCTGCACTAGGACAAGTGACCTGGAATGCAGCACTAGGACATGTGAACTGGAATGCAGCCCTAGCACAAGACTACTGGAATGCAGTCCTAGGAAAGTCTACTGGAATGCAGCCGTAGAACAAGCGAACTGGAATGCAGCCCTAGAACATGTGAACTGGAATGCAGCCCTAGAACAAGAGAACTGGAATGGAGCCCTAGGACAAGTGACCTGGAATGCAGCCCTAGGGCAAGTGAACTGGAATAAAGCCCTAGGACAAGTAACCTGGAATGAAGCCCTAGGAAAAGTGTATTGGAATGCAGCCCTAGGACAAGTGAACTGGAATGCAGCCCTAGGACAAGTGACCTGAAATGAAGCCCTAGGACAAGTGAAATGGAATGCAGCCCTAGCACAAGTGAACTGGAATGCAGTCCTAGGACACGTGAACTGGAATGCAGCCCTAGTACAAGTGAACTGGAATGCAGCCCTAGGACAAGCGAACTGGAATGCAGCCGTAGGACAAGTGTCCTGGAATGCAGCCTTAGGACAAGTATACTGGAATGCAGCCCTGGGACAAGTGACCTGGAATGCAGCCCTAGGACAAGTGAACTGGATTGCAGCCCTAGGACAAGTGAAATGGAATGCAGCCCTAGCACAAGTGAACTGGAATGCAGTCCTAAGACACGTGAACTGGAATGCAGCCCTAGTACAAGTGAACTGGAATGCAGCCCTAGGACAAGTAACCTGGAATGCAGCAATAGGAAAAGTGTAGTGGAATGATGCCGTAGGACAAGTGACCTGGAATGCAGCTGTAGGACAAGTAACCTGGAATGCAGCCCTAGGACAAGGTAACTGGAATGCAGCCGTAGAACAAGCGAACTGGAAAGCAGCCCTAGAACATGTGAACTGGAATGCAGCCCTAGAACAAGTGAACTGGAATGGAGCCCTAGGACAAGTGATTTGGATTGCAGCCCTAGGACAAGTGAACTGGAATGCAAACCTAGGACAAGTGAACTGGAATGCTGCACTAGGAAAAGTGTTGTGGAATGCAGCCGTAGGACAAGTGAACTGGAATGCAGCCCTAGGACAAGTGAACTGGAATGCAGCCCTAGGACAAGTGAACTGGAATGCAGCCCTAGGACAAGTGAACTGGAATGCAGCCCTAGGACAAGTTAAATTGAATGCAGCCCTAGTACAAGTGGCTTTGAATGCAGCCGTAGGACAAGTTATCTGGAATGCTGCACTAGGACAAGTGTACTGGAATGCAGCTGTAGGACAAGTAACCTGGAATGCAGCCCTAGGACAAGTATACTGGAATGCAGACCTAGGACAAGTGACTTGGATTGCAGCCCTAGGACAAGAGCCTGGAATGCAGCCCTAGGACAAGGTAACTGGAATGCAGCCGTAGAACAAGCGAACTGGAAAGCAGCCCTAGAACATGTGAACTGGAATGCAGCCCTAGAACAAGTGAACTGGAATGGAGCCCTAGGACAAGTGATCTGGATTGCAGCCCTAGGACAAGTGAACTGGAATGCAAACCTAGGACAAGTGAACTGGAAAAAAGTCCTAGGACAAGTGACCTGGAATGCAGCAATAGGAAAAGTGTAGTGGAATGATGCCGTAGGACAAGTGACCTGGAATGCAGCCCTAGGACAAGTATACTGGATTGCAGCCGTAGGACAAGTGAACTGGAATGCAGCCCTCGGACAAGTGAACTGGAATGCAGCCCTAGGACAAGTAAACTGGAACGCAGCCCTAGGGCAAGTGAACTGGAATAAAGCCCTAGGACAAGAGACCTGGAATGCTGCACTAGGACAAGTGACCTGGAATGCAGCACTAGGACATGTGAAACTGGAATGCAGCCCTAGCACAAGACTACTGGAATGCAGTCCTAGGAAAGTCTACTGGAATGCAGCCGTAGAACAAGCGAACTGGAATGCAGCCCTAGAACATGTGAACTGGAATGCAGCCCTAGAACAAGAGAACTGGAATGGAGCCCTAGGACAAGTGACCTGGAATGCAGCCCTAGGGCAAGTGAACTGGAATAAAGCCCTAGGACAAGTAACCTGGAATGAAGCCCTAGGAAAAGTGTATTGGAATGCAGCCCTAGGACAAGTGAACTGGAATGCAGCCCTAGGACAAGTGACCTGAAATGAAGCCCTAGGACAAGTGAAATGGAATGCAGCCCTAGCACAAGTGAACTGGAATGCAGTCCTAGGACACGTGAACTGGAATGCAGCCCTAGTACAAGTGAACTGGAATGCAGCCCTAGGACAAGCGAACTGGAATGCAGCCGTAGGACAAGTGTCCTGGAATGCAGCCTTAGGACAAGTATACTGGAATGCAGCCCTGGGACAAGTGACCTGGAATGCAGCCCTAGGACAAGTGAAATGGAATGCAGCCCTAGCACAAGTGAACTGGAATGCAGTCCTAAGACACGTGAACTGGAATGCAGCCCTAGTACAAGTGAACTGGAATGCAGCCCTAGGACAAGTAACCTGGAATGCAGCAATAGGAAAAGTGTAGTGGAATGATGCCGTAGGACAAGTGACCTGGAATGCAGCTGTAGGACAAGTAACCTGGAATGCAGCCCTAGGACAAGGTAACTGGAATGCAGCCGTAGAACAAGCGAACTGGAAAGCAGCCCTAGAACATGTGAACTGGAATGCAGCCCTAGAACAAGTGAACTGGAATGGAGCCCTAGGACAAGTGATTTGGATTGCAGCCCTAGGACAAGTGAACTGGAATGCAAACCTAGGACAAGTGAACTGGAAAAAAGTCCTAGGACAAGTGACCTGGAATGCAGCAATAGGAAAAGTGTAGTGGAATGATGCCGTAGGACAAGTGACCTGGAATGCAGCCCTAGGACAAGTATACTGGAATGCAGCCGTAGGACAAGTGAACTGGAATGCAGCCCTCGGACAAGTGAACTGGAATGCAGCCCTAGGACAAGTAAACTGGAACGCAGCCCTAGGGCAAGTGAACTGGAATAAAGCCCTAGGACAAGAGACCTGGAATGCTGCACTAGGACAAGTGACCTGGAATGCAGCACTAGGACATGTGAACTGGAATGCAGCCCTAGCACAAGACTACTGGAATGCAGTCCTAGGAAAGTCTACTGGAATGCAGCCGTAGAACAAGCGAACTGGAATGCAGCCCTAGAACATGTGAACTGGAATGCAGCCCTAGAACAAGAGAACTGGAATGGAGCCCCAGGACAAGTGACCTGGAATGCAGCCCTAGGGCAAGTGAACTGGAATAAAGCCCTAGGACAAGTGACCTGGAATGAAGCTCTAGGAAAAGTGTATTGGAATGCAGCCCTAGAACAAGTGAACTGGAATGCAGCCCTAGGACAAGTGACCTGAAATGCAGCCCTAGGACAAGTGAAATGGAATGCAGCCCTAGCACAAGTGAACTGGAATGCAGTCCTAGGACACGTGAACTGGAATGCAGCCCTAGTACAAGTGAACTGGAATGCAGCCCTAGGACAAGCGAACTGGAATGCAGCCGTAGGACAAGTGTCCTGGAATGCAGCCTTAGGACAAGTATACTGGAATGCAGCCCTGGGACAAGTGACCTGGAATGCAGCCCTAGTACAAGTGAACTGGAATGCAGCCCTAGGACAAGCGAACTGGAATGCAGCCGTGGGACAAGTGTCCTGGAATGCAGCCTTAGGACAAGTATACTGGAATGCAGCCCTGGGACAAGTGACCTGGAATGCAGCCCTAGGACAAGTGAACTGGATTGCAGCCCTAGGACAAGTGCAATGGAATGCAGCCCTAGCACAAGTGAACTGGAATGCAGTCCTAGGACACGTGAACTGGAATGCAGCCCTAGTACAAGTGAACTGGAATGCAGCCCTAGGACAAGTAACCTGGAATGCAGCAATAGGAAAAGTGTAGTGGAATGATGCCGTAGGACAAGTGACCTGGAATGCAGCTGTAGGACAAGTAACCTGGAATGCAGCCCTAGGACAAGGTAACTGGAATGCAGCCGTAGAACAAGCGAACTGGAAAGCAGCCCTAGAACATGTGAACTGGAATGCAGCCCTAGAACAAGTGAACTGGAATGGAGCCCTAGGACAAGTGATTTGGATTGCAGCCCTAGGACAAGTGAACTGGAATGCAAACCTAGGACAAGTGAACTGGAAAAAAGTCCTAGGACAAGTGACCTGGAATGCAGCAATAGGAAAAGTGTAGTGGAATGATGCCGTAGGACAAGTGACCTGGAATGCAGCCCTAGGACAAGTATACTGGAATGCAGCCGTAGGACAAGTGAACTGGAATGCAGCCCTCGGACAAGTGAACTGGAATGCAGCCCTAGGACAAGTAAACTGGAACGCAGCCCTAGGGCAAGTGAACTGGAATAAAGCCCTAGGACAAGAGACCTGGAATGCTGCACTAGGACAAGTGACCTGGAATGCAGCACTAGGACATGTGAACTGGAATGCAGCCCTAGCACAAGACTACTGGAATGCAGTCCTAGGAAAGTCTACTGGAATGCAGCCGTAGAACAAGCGAACTGGAATGCAGCCCTAGAACATGTGAACTGGAATGCAGCCCTAGAACAAGAGAACTGGAATGGAGCCCCAGGACAAGTGACCTGGAATGCAGCCCTAGGGCAAGTGAACTGGAATAAAGCCCTAGGACAAGTGACCTGGAATGAAGCCCTAGGAAAAGTGTATTGGAATGCAGCCCTAGAACAAGTGAACTGGAATGCAGCCCTAGGACAAGTGACCTGAAATGCAGCCCTAGGACAAGTGAAATGGAATGCAGCCCTAGCACAAGTGAACTGGAATGCAGTCCTAGGACACGTGAACTGGAATGCAGCCCTAGTACAAGTGAACTGGAATGCAGCCCTAGGACAAGCGAACTGGAATGCAGCCGTAGGACAAGTGTCCTGGAATGCAGCCTTAGGACAAGTATACTGGAATGCAGCCCTGGGACAAGTGACCTGGAATGCAGCCCTAGGACAAGTGAACTGGATTGCAGCCCAAGGACAAGTGAAATGGATTGCAGCCCAAGGACCAGTGAAATGAATTGCAGACCAAGGACAATTATACTGGAATGCAGCACTAGGACAAGTAAACTGGAATGCAGCCCTAGTACAAGTGAAATGGAATGCAGCCCTAGCACAAGTGAACTGGAATGCAGCCGTAGGACAAGTGACCTGTAATGCAGCCCTAGGACAAGTAAACTGGATTGCAGCCCTAGGACAAGTGGCCTGGAATGCAGACCTAGGACAAGTGACCTGGAATGCAGCCCTATGGCAAGGGAACTGGAATAAAGCCCTAGGACAAGTGACCTGGAATGAAGCCCTAGGAAAAGTGTAGTGGAATGCAGCCCTAGGACAAGTGAACTGGAATGCAGCCCTAGGCCAAGTGCCCTGAAATGCATCCCTAGGACAAGTGAAATGGAATGCAGCCCTAGGACACGTGAACTGGAATGGAGCCCTAGGACAAGTGAACTGGAATGCAGCCGTAGGACAAGTGACCTGAAATGCAGCCTTAGGACAAGTATACTCGAATGCAGCCCTGGGACAAGTGACCTGGAATGCAGCCCTAGGACAATTGAACTGGAATGCAGCCATAGAACAAGCGAACTGGAAAGCAGCCCTAGAACATGTGAACTGGAATGCAGCCCTAGAACAAGTGAACTGGATTGCAGCCCTAGGACAAGCAAACTGGAAAGCAGCCCTAGGACAAGTGAACTGGAAAAAAGCCCTAGGACAAGTGACCTGGAATGCAGCCATAGGAAAAGTGTAGTGGAATGATGCCGTAGGACAAGCGAACTGGAATGCAGCACTAGGACAAGTGACCTGGAATGCAGCCCTAGGACAAGTGTACTGGAACGCAGCCCTAGGGCAAGTGAACTGGAATAAAGCCCTAGGACAAGAGAACTGGAATGCTGCCCTAGGACAAGTGTACTGGAATGCAGCACTAGGACAAGTGAACTGGAATGCAGCCCTAGCACAAGACTACTGGAATGCAGCCCTAGGAAAGTCAACTGGAATGCAGCCGTAGAACAAGCAAACTGAAATGCAGCCCTAGAACATGTGAACTGGAATGCAGCCCTAGAACAAGTGAACTGGAATGGAGCACTAGGACAAGTGAACAGGAATGCAGCCCTAGGACAAGTGAACTGGATTGCAGCCCTAGGACAAGCAAACTGGAAAGCAGCCCTAGGACAAGTGAACTGGAAAAAAGCCCTAGGACAAGTGACCTGGAATAGAGCCATAGGAAAAGTGTAGTGAAATGATGCCTTAGGACAAGTGACCTGGAATGCAGCCCTAGGACAAGTATACTGGAATGCAGCCGTAGGAAAGTCTACTGGAATGCAGCCGTAGAACAAGCGAACTGAAATGCAGCCCTAGAACATGTGAACTGGAATGCAGCCCTAGAACAAGTGAACTGGAATGGAGCACTAGGACAAGTGAACAGGAATGCAGCCCTAGGACAAGTGAACTGGATTGCAGCCCTAGGACAAGCAAACTGGAAAGCAGCCCTAGTACAAGTGAACTGGAAAAAAGCCCTAGGACAAGTGACCTGGAATGCAGCCATAGGAAAAGTGTAGTGGAATGATGCCTTAGGACAAGTGACCTGGAATGCAGCCCTAGGACAAGTATACTGGAATGCAGCCGTAGGACAAGCGAACTGGAATGCAGCACTAGGACAAGTGAACTGGAATGCAGCCCTAGGACAAGTGTACTGGAACGCAGCCCTAGGGCAAGTGAACTGGAATAAAGCCCTAGGACAAGAGACCTGGAATGTGGCCCTAGGACAAGTGTACTGGAATGCAGCACTAGGACAAGTGAACTGGAATGCAGCCCTAGCACAAGACTACTGGAATGCAGCCCTAGGAAAGTCTACTGGAATGCAGCCGTAGAACAAGCGAACTGAAATGGAGCCCTAGAACATGTGAACTGGAATGCAGCCCTAGAACAAGAGAACTGGAATGGAGCCCTAGGACAAGTGAACTGGAATGCAGCCCTAGGACAAGTGAACTGGAATGCAGCCCTAGGACAAGTGAACTGGATTGCAGCCCTAGGACAAGTGAACTGGAATGCAGCCCTAGGACAAGTGAACTGGAATGCAGCCCTAGGACAAGTGAAATGGAATGCAGCCCTAGCACAAGTGAACTGGAATGCAGCCGTAGGACAAGTGACCTGGAATGCAGCCCCAGGACAAGTAAACTGGAGTGCAGCCCTAGGACAAGTGACCTGGAATGCAGACCTAGGACAAGTGACCTGGAATGCAGCCCTATTGCAAGTGAACTGGAATAAAGCCCTAGGACAACTGGCCTGGAATGAAGCACTAGGAAAAGTGTAGTGGAATGCAGCCCTAGGACAAGTGAACTGGAATGCAGCCCTAGGACAAGTGACCTGAAATGCAGCCCTAGGACAAGTGAAATGGAATGCAGCCCTAGCACAAGTGAATTGGAATGCAGCCCTAGGACAAGTGAACTGGAATGCAGCCCTAGTACAAGTGAACTGGAATGGAGCCCTAGGACAAGCAAACTGGAATGCAGCCGTAGGACAAGTGTACTGGAAAAAAGCCCGAGGACAAGTGACCTGGAATGCAGCCATAGGAAAAGTGTAGTGGAATGCAGCCGTAGGAAAAGTGAACTGGAATGCAGCCCTAGGACAAGTGAACTGGAATGCAGCCCTAGGACAAGTGAACTGGAATGCAGCCCTAGGACAAGTGAACTGGAATGCAGCCCTAGGACAAGTGAAATGGAATGCAGCCCTAGTACAAGTGGCTTTGAATGCAGCCGTAGGACAAGTTATCTGGAATGCTGCACTAGGACAAGTGTACTGGAATGCAGCCCTAGGACAATTTAACTGGAATGCAGCCCTAGGACAAGTGAACTGGAATGCAGCCCTAGGACAAGTGAAATGGAATGCAGCCCTAGTACAAGTGGCTTTGAATGCAGCCGTAGGACAAGTTATCTGGAATGCTGCACTAGGACAAGTGTACTGGAATGCAGCTGTAGGACAAGTAACCTGGAATGCAGCCCTAGCACAAGACTACTGGAATGCAGTCCTAGGAAAGTCTACTGGAATGCAGCCGTAGAACAAGCGAACTGGAATGCAGCCCTAGAACATGTGAACTGGAATGCAGCCCTAGAACAAGAGAACTGGAATGGAGCCCTAGGACAAGTGACCTGGAATGCAGCCCTAGGGCAAGTGAACTGGAATAAAGCCCTAGGACAAGTGACCTGGAATGAAGCCCTAGGAAAAGTGTATTGGAATGCAGCCCTAGGACAAGTGAACTGGAATGCAGCCCTAGGACAAGTGACCTGAAATGCAGCCCTAGGACAAGTGAAATGGAATGCAGCCCTAGCACAAGTGAACTGGAATGCAGTCCTAGGACACGTGAACTGGAATGCAGCCCTAGTACAAGTGAACTTGAATGCAGCCCTAGGACAAGCGAACTGGAATGCAGCCTTAGGACAAGTATACTGGAATGCAGCCCTGGGACAAGTGACCTGGAATGCAGCCCTAGGACAAGTTAACTGGATTGCAGCCCAAGGACAAGTGAAATGGATTGCAGCCCAAGGACCAGTGAAATGAATTGCAGACCAAGGACAATTATACTGGAATGCAGCACTAGGACAAGTAAACTGGAATGCAGCCCTAGTACAAGTGAAATGGAATGCAGCCTTAGCACAAGTGAACTGGAATGCAGCCGTAGGACAAGTGACCTGTAATGCAGCCCTAGGACAAGTAAACTGGATTGCAGCCCTAGGACAAGTGACCTGGAATGCAGACCTAGGACAAGTGACCTGGAATGCAGCCCTATGGCAAGGGAACTGGAATAAAGCCCTAGGACAAGTGACCTGGAATGAAGCCCTAGGAAAAGTGTAGTGGAATGCAGCCCTAGGACAAGTGAACTGGAATGCAGCCCTAGGACAAGTGACCTGAAATGCAGCCCTAGGACAAGTGAAATGGAATGCAGCCCTAGGACACGTGAACTGGAATGGAGCCCTAGGACAAGTGAACTGGAATGCAGCCGTAGGACAAGTGACCTGAAATGCAGCCTTAGGACAAGTATACTCGAATGCAGCCCTGGGACAAGTGACCTGGAATGCAGCCCTAGGACAATTGAACTGGAATGCAGCCATAGAACAAGCGAACTGGAAAGCAGCCCTAGAACATGTGAACTGGAATGCAGCCCTAGAACAAGTGAACTGGAATGGAGCACTAGGACAAGTGAACAGGAATGCAGCCCTAGGACAAGTGAACTGGATTGCAGCCCTAGGACAAGCAAACTGGAAAGCAGCCCTAGGACAAGTGAACTGGAAAAAAGCCCTAGGACAAGTGACCTGGAATGCAGCCAAAGGAAAAGTGTAGTGGAATGATGCCGTAGGACAAGCGAACTGGAATGCAGCACTAGGACAAGTGAACTGGAATGCAGCCCTAGGACAAGTGTACTGGAACGCAGCCCTAGGGCAAGTGAACTGGAATAAAGCCCTAGGACAAGAGAACTGGAATGCTGCCCTAGGACAAGTGTACTGGAATGCAGCACTAGGACAAGTGAACTGGAATGCAGCCCTAGCACAAGACTACTGGAATGCAGCCCTAGGAAAGTCTACTGGAATGCAGCCGTAGAACAAGCGAACTGAAATGCAGCCCTAGAACATGTGAACTGGAATGCAGCCCTAGAACAAGTGAACTGGAATGGAGCACTAGGACAAGTGAACAGGAATGCAGCCCTAGGACAAGTAAACTGGATTGCAGCCCTAGGACAAGCAAACTGGAAAGCAGCCCTAGGACAAGTGAACTGGAAAAAAGCCCTAGGACAAGTGACCTGGAATGCAGCCATAGGAAAAGTGTAGTGGAATGATGCCTTAGGACAAGTGACCTGGAATGCAGCCCTAGGACAAGTATACTGGAATGCAGCCGTAGGACAAGCGAACTGGAATGCAGCACTAGGACAAGTGAAATGGAATGCAGCCCTAGGACAAGTGTACTGGAACGCAGCCCTAGGGCAAGTGAACTGGAATAAAGCCCTAGGACAAGAGACCTGGAATGCTGCCCTAGGACAAGTGTACTGGAATGCAGCACTAGGACAAGTGAACTGGAATGCAGCCCTAGCACAAGACTACTGGAATGCAGCCCTAGGAAAGTCTACTGGAATGCAGCCGTAGAACAAGCGAACTGAAATGGAGCCCTAGAACATGTGAACTGGAATGCAGCCCTAGAACAAGAGGACTGGAATGCAGCCCTAGGACAAGTGAACTGGATTGCAGCCCTAGGACAAGTGAACTGGAATGCAGCCCTAGGACAAGTGACCTGGAATGCAGCCCTAGGACAAGTGAAATGGAATGCAGCCCTAGCACAAGTGAACTGGAATGCAGCCGTAGGACAAGTGACCTGGAAAAAAGCCCCAGGACAAGTAAACTGGAGTGCAGCCCTAGGACAAGTGACCTGGAATGCAGACCTAGGACAAGTGACCTGGAATGCAGCCCTATTGCAAGTGAACTGGAATAAAGCCCTAGGACAACTGGCCTGGAATGAAGCACTAGGAAAAGTGTAGTGGAATGCAGCCCTAGGACAAGTGAACTGGAATGCAGCCCTAGGACAAGTGTCCTGAAATGCAGCCCTAGGGCAAGTGAACTGGAATAAAGCCCTAGGACAAGTGACCAAGTATGAAGCCCTAGGAAAAGTGTATTGGAATGCAGCCCTAGGACAAGTGAACTGGAATGCAGCCCTAGGACAAGTGACCTGAAATGCAGCCCTAGGACAAGTGAAATGGAATGCAGCCCTATGGCAAGGGAACTGGAATAAAGCCCTAGGACAAGTGACCTGGAATGAAGCCCTAGGAAAAGTGTAGTGGAATGCAGCCCTAGGACAAGTGAACTGGAATGCAGCCCTAGGACAAGTGACCTGAAATGCAGCCCTAGGACAAGTGAAATGGAATGCAGCCCTAGGACACGTGAACTGGAATGGAGCCCTAGGACAAGTGAACTGGAATGCAGCTGTAGGACAAGTGACCTGAAATGCAGCCTTAGGACAAGTATACTCGAATGCAGCCCTGGGACAAGTGACCTGGAATGCAGCCCTAGGACAATTGAACTGGAATGCAGCCATAGAACAAGCGAACTGGAAAGCAGCCCTAGAACATGTGAACTGGAATGCAGCCCTAGAACAAGTGAACTGGAATGGAGCACTAGGACAAGTGAACAGGAATGCAGCCCTAGGACAAGTGAACTGGATTGCAGCCCTAGGACAAGCAAACTGGAAAGCAGCCCTAGGACAAGTGAACTGGAAAAAAGCCCTAGGACAAGTGACCTGGAATGCAGCCAAAGGAAAAGTGTAGTGGAATGATGCCGTAGGACAAGCGAACTGGAATGCAGCACTAGGACAAGTGAACTGGAATGCAGCCCTAGGACAAGTGTACTGGAACGCAGCCCTAGGGCAAGTGAACTGGAATAAAGCCCTAGGACAAGAGAACTGGAATGCTGCCCTAGGACAAGTGTACTGGAATGCAGCACTAGGACAAGTGAACTGGAATGCAGCCCTAGCACAAGACTACTGGAATGCAGCCCTAGGAAAGTCTACTGGAATGCAGCCGTAGAACAAGCGAACTGAAATGCAGCCCTAGAACATGTGAACTGGAATGCAGCCCTAGAACAAGTGAACTGGAATGGAGCACTAGGACAAGTGAACAGGAATGCAGCCCTAGGACAAGCAAACTGGAAAGCAGCCCTAGGACAAGTGAACTGGAAAAAAGCCCTAGGACAAGTGACCTGGAATGCAGCCATAGGAAAAGTGTAGTGGAATGATGCCTTAGGACAAGTGACCTGGAATGCAGCCCTAGGACAAGTATACTGGAATGCAGCCGTAGGACAAGCGAACTGGAATGCAGCACTAGGACAAGTGAACTGGAATGCAGCCCTAGGACAAGTGTACTGGAACGCAGCCCTAGGGCAAGTGAACTGGAATAAAGCCCTAGGACAAGAGACCTGGAATGCTGCCCTAGGACAAGTGTACTGGAATGCAGCACTAGGACAAGTGAACTGGAATGCAGCCCTAGCACAAGACTACTGGAATGCAGCCCTAGGAAAGTCTACTGGAATGCAGCCGTAGAACAAGCGAACTGAAATGGAGCCCTAGAACATGTGAACTGGAATGCAGCCCTAGAACAAGAGGACTGGAATGCAGCCCTAGGACAAGTGAACTGGATTGCAGCCCTAGGACAAGTGAACTGGAATGCAGCCCTAGGACAAGTGACCTGGAATGCAGCCCTAGGACAAGTGAAATGGAATGCAGCCCTAGCACAAGTGAACTGGAATGCAGCCGTAGGACAAGTGACCTGGAATGCAGCCCCAGGACAAGTAAACTGGAGTGCAGCCCTAGGACAAGTGACCTGGAATGCAGACCTAGGACAAGTGACCTGGAATGCAGCCCTATTGCAAGTGAACTGGAATAAAGCCCTAGGACAACTGGCCTGGAATGAAGCACTAGGAAAAGTGTAGTGGAATGCAGCCCTAGGACAAGTGAACTGGAATGCAGCCCTAGGACAAGTGTCCTGAAATGCAGCCCTAGGACAAGTGAAATGGAATGCAGCCCTAGCACAAGTGAATTGGAATGCAGCCCTAGGACAAGTGAACTGGAATGCAGCCGTAGGACAAGTAACCTGAAATGCAGCCTTAGGACAAGTATACTCGAATGCAGCCCTGGGACAAGTGACCTGGAATGCAGCCCTAGGACAAATGAACTGGAATGCAGCCATAGAACAAGCGAACTGGAAAGCAGCCCTAGAACATGTGAACTGGAATGCAGCCCTAGAACAAGTGAACTGGAATGGAGCACTAGGACAAGTGAACAGGAATGCAGCCCTAGGACAAGTGAACTGGATTGCAGCCCTAGGACAAGCAAACTGGAAAGCAGCCCTAGGACAAGTGAACTGGAAAAAAGCCCTAGGACAAGTGACCTGGAATGCAGCCATAGGAAAAGTGTAGTGGAATGATGCCGTAGGACAAGCGAACTGGAATGCAGACCTAGGACAAGTGAACTGGAATGCAGCCCTAGGACAAGTGTACTGGAACGCAGCCCTAGGGCAAGTGAACTGGAATAAAGCCCTAGGACAAGAGAACTGGAATGCTGCCCTAGGACAAGTGTACTGGAATGCAGCACTAGGACAAGTGAACTGGAATGCAGCCCTAGCACAAGACTACTGGAATGCAGCCCTAGGAAAGTCTACTGGAATGCAGCCGTAGAACAAGCGAACTGAAATGCAGCCCTAGAACATGTGAACTGGAATGCAGCCCTAGAACAAGTGAACTGGAATGGAGCACTAGGACAAGTGAACAGGAATGCAGCCCTAGGACAAGTGAACTGGATTGCAGCCCTAGGACAAGCAAACTGGAAAGCAGCCCTAGGACAAGTGAACTGGAAAAAAGCCCTAGGACAAGTGACCTGGAATGCAGCCATAGGAAAAGTGTAGTGGAATGATGCCTTAAGACAAGTGACCTGGAATGCAGCCCTAGGACAAGTATACTGGAATGCAGCCGTAGGACAAGCGAACTGGAATGCAGCACTTGGACAAGTGAACTGGAATGCAGCCCTAGGACAAGTGTACTGGAACGCAGCCCTAGGGCAAGTGAACTGGAATAAAGCCCTAGGACAAGAGACCTGGAATGCTGCACTAGGACAAGTGTACTGGAATGCAGCACTAGGACATGTGAACTGGAATGCAGCCCTAGCACAAGACTACTGGAATGCAGTCCTAGGAAAGTCTACTGGAATGCAGCCGTAGAACAAGCGAACTGGAATGCAGCCCTAGAACATGTGAACTGGAATGCAGCCCTAGAACAAGATAACTGGAATGGAGCCCTAGGACAAGTGACCTGGAATGCAGCCCTAGGGCAAGTGAACTGGAATGCAGCCCTAGGACAAGGTAACTGGAATGCAGCCGTAGAACAAGCGAACTGGAAAGCAGCCCTAGAACATGTGAACAGGAATGCAGCCCTAGAACAAGTGAACTGGAATGGAGCCCTAGGACAAGTGATCTGGATTGCAGCCCTAGGACAAGCGAACTGGAATGCAAACCTAGGACAAGTGAACTGGAAAAAAGTCCTAGGACAAGTGGCCTGGAATGCAGCAATAGGAAAAGTGTAGTGGAATGATGCGTAGGACAAGTGACCTGGAATGCAGCCCTAGGACAAGTATACTGGAATGCAGCCGTAGGACAAGTGAACTGGAATGCAGCCCTCGGACAAGTGAACTGGAATGCAGCCCTAGGACAAGTAAACTGGAACGCAGCCCTAGGGCAAGTGAACTGGAATAAAGCCCTAGGACAAGAGACCTGGAATGCTGCACTAGGACAAGTGTACTGGAATGCAGCACTAGGACATGTGAACTGGAATGCAGCCCTAGCACAAGACTACTGGAATGCAGTCCTAGGAAAGTCTACTGGAATGCAGCCGTAGAACAAGCGAACTGGAATGCAGCCCTAGAACATGTGAACTGGAATGCAGCCCTAGAACAAGATAACTGGAATGGAGCCCTAGGACAAGTGACCTGGAATGCAGCCCTAGGGCAAGTGAACTGGAATAAAGCCCTAGGACAAGTGACCTGGAATGAAGCCATAGGAAAAGTGTATTGGAATGCAGCCCTAGGACACGTGAACTGGAATGCAGCCCTAGGACAAGTGACCTGAAATGCAGCCCTAGGACAAGTGAAATGGAATGCAGCCCTAGCACAAGTGAACTGAAATGCAGTCCTAGGACAAGTGACCTGGAATGCAGCCCTAGGACAAGTGAAATGGAATGCAGCCCTAGGACAAGTGTACTGGAACGCAGCCCTAGGGCAAGTGAACTGGAATAAAGCCCTAGGACAAGAGAACTGGAATGCTGCCCTAGGACAAGTGTACTGGAATGCAGCACTAGGACAAGTGAACTGGAATGCAGCCCTAGCACAAGACTACTGGAATGCAGCCCTAGGAAAGTCTACTGGAATGCAGCCGTAGAACAAGCGAACTGAAATGCAGCCCTAGAACATGTGAACTGGAATGCAGCCCTAGAACAAGTGAACTGGAATGGAGCACTAGGACAAGTGAACAGGAATGCAGCCCTAGGACAAGTGAACTGGATTGCAGCCCTAGGACAAGCAAACTGGAAAGCAGCCCTAGGACAAGTGAACTGGAAAAAAGCCCTAGGACAAGTGACCTGGAATGCAGCCATAGGAAAAGTGTAGTGGAATGATGCCTTAAGACAAGTGACCTGGAATGCAGCCCTAGGACAAGTATACTGGAATGCAGCCGTAGGACAAGCGAACTGGAATGCAGCACTTGGACAAGTGAACTGGAATGCAGCCCTAGGACAAGTGTACTGGAACGCAGCCCTAGGGCAAGTGAACTGGAATAAAGCCCTAGGACAAGAGACCTGGAATGCTGCACTAGGACAAGTGTACTGGAATGCAGCACTAGGACATGTGAACTGGAATGCAGCCCTAGCACAAGACTACTGGAATGCAGTCCTAGGAAAGTCTACTGGAATGCAGCCGTAGAACAAGCGAACTGGAATGCAGCCCTAGAACATGTGAACTGGAATGCAGCCCTAGAACAAGATAACTGGAATGGAGCCCTAGGACAAGTGACCTGGAATGCAGCCCTAGGGCAAGTGAACTGGAATGCAGCCCTAGGACAAGGTAACTGGAATGCAGCCGTAGAACAAGCGAACTGGAAAGCAGCCCTAGAACATGTGAACAGGAATGCAGCCCTAGAACAAGTGAACTGGAATGGAGCCCTAGGACAAGTGATCTGGATTGCAGCCCTAGGACAAGCGAACTGGAATGCAAACCTAGGACAAGTGAACTGGAAAAAAGTCCTAGGACAAGTGGCCTGGAATGCAGCAATAGGAAAAGTGTAGTGGAATGATGCGTAGGACAAGTGACCTGGAATGCAGCCCTAGGACAAGTATACTGGAATGCAGCCGTAGGACAAGTGAACTGGAATGCAGCCCTCGGACAAGTGAACTGGAATGCAGCCCTAGGACAAGTAAACTGGAACGCAGCCCTAGGGCAAGTGAACTGGAATAAAGCCCTAGGACAAGAGACCTGGAATGCTGCACTAGGACAAGTGTACTGGAATGCAGCACTAGGACATGTGAACTGGAATGCAGCCCTAGCACAAGACTACTGGAATGCAGTCCTAGGAAAGTCTACTGGAATGCAGCCGTAGAACAAGCGAACTGGAATGCAGCCCTAGAACATGTGAACTGGAATGCAGCCCTAGAACAAGATAACTGGAATGGAGCCCTAGGACAAGTGACCTGGAATGCAGCCCTAGGGCAAGTGAACTGGAATAAAGCCCTAGGACAAGTGACCTGGAATGAAGCCATAGGAAAAGTGTATTGGAATGCAGCCCTAGGACACGTGAACTGGAATGCAGCCCTAGGACAAGTGACCTGAAATGCAGCCCTAGGACAAGTGAAATGGAATGCAGCCCTAGCACAAGTGAACTGAAATGCAGTCCTAGGACAAGTGACCTGGAATGCAGCCCTAGGACAAGTGAAATGGAATGCAGCCCTAGCACAAGTGAACTGGAATGCAGCCGTAGGACAAGTGACCTGGAATGCAGCCCCAGGACAAGTAAACTGGAGTGCAGCCCTAGGACAAGTGAAATGGTATGCAGCCCTAGCACAAGTGAACTGGAATGCAGCCGTAGGACAATTGACCTGGAATGCAGCCCCAGGACAAGTAAACTGGAGTGCAGCCCTAGGACAAGTGACCTGGAATGCAGACCTAGGACAAGTGACCTGGAATGCAGCCCTATTGCAAGTGAACTGGAATAATGCCCTAGGACAACTGGCCTGGAATGAAGCACTAGGAAAAGTGTAGTGGAATGCAGCCCTAGGACAAGTGAACTGGAATGCAGCCCTAGGACAAGTGACCTGAAATGCAGCCCTAGGACAAGTGAAATGGAATGCAGCCCTAGCACAAGTGAATTGGAATGCAGCCCTAGGACAAGTGAACTGGAATGCAGCCCTAGTACAAGTGAACTGGAATGCAGCCCTAGGACAAGCAAACTGGAATGCAGCCGTAGGACAAGTGTACTGGAAAAAAGCCCTAGGACAAGTGACCTGGAATGCAGCCATAGGAAAAGTGTAGTGGAATGCAGCCGTAGGACAAGTGAACTGAAATGCAGCCCTAGGACAAGTGAACTGGAATGCAGCCCTAGGACAAGTGAACTGGAATGCAGCCCTAGGACAAGTGAATTGGAATGCAGCCCTAGTACAAGTGGCTTTGAATGCAGCCGTAGGACAAGTTATCTGGAATGCTGCACTAGGACAAGTGTACTGGAATGCAGCTGTAGGACAAGTAACCTGCAATGCAGCCCTAGGACAAGTATACTGGAATGCAGACCTAGGACAAGTGACTTGGATTGCCGCCCTAGGACAAGAGCCTGGAATGCAGCCCTAGGACAAGGTAACTGGAATGCAGCCGTAGAACAAGCGAACTGGAAAGCAGCCCTAGAACATGTGAACTGGAATGCAGCCCTAGAACAAGTGAACTGGAATGGAGCCCTAGGACAAGTGATCTGGATTGCAGCCCTAGGACAAGCGAACTGGAATGCAAACCTAGGACAAGTGACCTGGAAAAAAGTCCTAGGACAAGTGACCTGAAATGCAGCAATAGGAAAAGTGTAGTGGAATGATGTCGTAGGACAAGTGACCTGGAATGCAGCCCTAGGACAAGTATACTGGAATGCAGCCGTAGGACAAGTGAACTGGAATGCAGCCCTCGGACAAGTGAACTGGAATGCAGCCCTAGGACAAGTAAACTGGAACGCAGCACTAGGGCAAGTGATCTGGAATAAAGCCCTAGGACAAGAGACCTGGAATGCTGCACTAGGACAAGTGTACTGGAATGCAGCCCTAGGACAAGTAAACTGGAACGCAGCCCTAGGGCAAGTGAACTGGAATAAAGCCCTAGGACAAGTGACCTGGAATGCAGCCCTAGGACAAGTATACTGGAATGCAGCCGTAGGACAAGTGAACTGGAATGCAGCCCTCGGACAAGTGAACTGGAATGCAGCCCTAGGACAAGTAAACTGGAACGCAGCCCTAGGGCAAGTGAACTGGAATAAAGCCCTAGGACAAGAGACCTGGAATGCTGCACTAGGACAAGTGACCTGGAATACAGCACTAGGACATGTGAACTGGAATGCAGCCCTAGCACAAGACTACTGGAATGCAGTCCTAGGAAAGTCTACTGGAATGCAGCCGTAGAACAAGCGAACTGGAATGCAGCCCTAGAACATGTGAACTGGAATGCAGCCCTAGAACAAGAGAACTGGAATGGAGCCCTAGGACAAGTGACCTGGAATGCAGCCCTAGGGCAAGTGAACTGGAATAAAGCCCTAGGACAAGTGACCAAGTATGAAGCCCTAGGAAAAGTGTATTGGAATGCAGCCCTAGGACAAGTGAACTGGAATGCAGCCCTAGGACAAGTGACCTGAAATGCAGCCCTAGGACAAGTGAAATGGAATGCAGCCCTAGCACAAGTGAACTGGAATGCAGTCCTAGGACAAGTGACCTGGAATGCAGCCCTAGGACAAGTGAAATGGAATGCAGCCCTAGCACAAGTGAACTGGAATGCAGCCGTAGGACAAGTGACCTGGAATGCAGCCCCAGGACAATTAAACTGGAGTGCAGCCCTAGGACAAGTGAAATGGAATGCAGCCCTAGCACAAGCAAACTGGAATGCAGCCGTAGGACAAGTGTACTGGAAAAAAGCCCTAGGACAAGTGACCTGGAATGCAGCCATAGGAAAAGTGTAGTGGAATGCAGCCGTAGGACAAGTGAACTGAAATGCAGCCCTAGGACAAGTGAACTGGAATGCAGCCCTAGGACAAGTGAACTGGAATGCAGCCCTAGGACAAGTGAATTGGAATGCAGCCCTAGTACAAGTGGCTTTGAATGCAGCCGTAGGACAAGTTATCTGGAATGCTGCACTAGGACAAGTGTACTGGAATGCAGCTGTAGGACAAGTAACCTGCAATGCAGCCCTAGGACAAGTATACTGGAATGCAGACCTAGGACAAGTGACTTGGATTGCCGCCCTAGGACAAGAGCCTGGAATGCAGCCCTAGGACAAGGTAACTGGAATGCAGCCGTAGAACAAGCGAACTGGAAAGCAGCCCTAGAACATGTGAACTGGAATGCAGCCCTAGAACAAGTGAACTGGAATGGAGCCCTAGGACAAGTGATCTGGATTGCAGCCCTAGGACAAGCGAACTGGAATGCAAACCTAGGACAAGTGACCTGGAAAAAAGTCCTAGGACAAGTGACCTGAAATGCAGCAATAGGAAAAGTGTAGTGGAATGATGTCGTAGGACAAGTGACCTGGAATGCAGCCCTAGGACAAGTATACTGGAATGCAGCCGTAGGACAAGTGAACTGGAATGCAGCCCTCGGACAAGTGAACTGGAATGCAGCCCTAGGACAAGTAAACTGGAACGCAGCACTAGGGCAAGTGATCTGGAATAAAGCCCTAGGACAAGAGACCTGGAATGCTGCACTAGGACAAGTGTACTGGAATGCAGCCCTAGGACAAGTAAACTGGAACGCAGCCCTAGGGCAAGTGAACTGGAATAAAGCCCTAGGACAAGTGACCTGGAATGCAGCCCTAGGACAAGTATACTGGAATGCAGCCGTAGGACAAGTGAACTGGAATGCAGCCCTCGGACAAGTGAACTGGAATGCAGCCCTAGGACAAGTAAACTGGAACGCAGCCCTAGGGCAAGTGAACTGGAATAAAGCCCTAGGACAAGAGACCTGGAATGCTGCACTAGGACAAGTGACCTGGAATACAGCACTAGGACATGTGAACTGGAATGCAGCCCTAGCACAAGACTACTGGAATGCAGTCCTAGGAAAGTCTACTGGAATGCAGCCGTAGAACAAGCGAACTGGAATGCAGCCCTAGAACATGTGAACTGGAATGCAGCCCTAGAACAAGAGAACTGGAATGGAGCCCTAGGACAAGTGACCTGGAATGCAGCCCTAGGGCAAGTGAACTGGAATAAAGCCCTAGGACAAGTGACCAAGTATGAAGCCCTAGGAAAAGTGTATTGGAATGCAGCCCTAGGACAAGTGAACTGGAATGCAGCCCTAGGACAAGTGACCTGAAATGCAGCCCTAGGACAAGTGAAATGGAATGCAGCCCTAGCACAAGTGAACTGGAATGCAGTCCTAGGACAAGTGACCTGGAATGCAGCCCTAGGACAAGTGAAATGGAATGCAGCCCTAGCACAAGTGAACTGGAATGCAGCCGTAGGACAAGTGACCTGGAATGCAGCCCCAGGACAATTAAACTGGAGTGCAGCCCTAGGACAAGTGAAATGGAATGCAGCCCTAGCACAAGTGAACTGGAATGCAGCCGTAGGACAAGTGACCTGGAATGCAGCCCCAGGACAAGTAAACTGGAGTGCAGCCCTAGGACAAGTGACCTGGAATGCAGACGTAGGACAAGTGACCTGGAATGCAGCCCTATTGCAAGTGAACTGGAATAAAGCCCTAGGACAACTGGCCCGGAATGAAGCACTAGGAAAAGTGTAGTGGAATGCAGCCCTAGGACAAGTGAACTGGAATGCAGCCCTAGGACAAGTGACCTGAAATGCAGCACTAGGACAAGTGAAATGGAATGCAGCCCTAGCACAAGTGAATTGGAATGCAGCCCTAGGACAAGTGAACTGGAATGCAGCCCTAGTACAAGTGAACTGGAATGCAGCCCTAAGACAAGCAAACTGGAATGCAGCCGTAGGACAAGTGTACTGGAAAAAAGCCCTAGGACAAGTGACCTGGAATGCAGCCATAGGAAAAGTGTAGTGGAATGCAGCCGTAGGACAAGTGAACTGGAATGCAGCCCTAGGACAAGTGAACTGGAATGCAGCCCTAGGACAAGTGAACTGGAATGCAGCCCTAGTACAAGTGGCTTTGAATGCAGCCGTAGGACAAGTTATCTGGAATGCTGCACTAGGACAAGTGTACTGGAATGCAGCTGTAGGACAAGTAACCTGGAATGCAGCCCTAGGACAAGTATACTGGAATGCAGACCTAGGACAAGTGACTTGGATTGCAGCCCTAGGACAAGAGCCTGGAATGCAGCCCTAGGACAAGGTAACTGGAATGCAGCCGTAGAACAAGCGAACTGGAAAGCAGCCCTAGAACATGTGAACTGGAATGCAGCCCTAGAACAAGTGAACTGGAAAAAAGTCCTAGGACAAGTGACCTGGAATGCAGCAATAGGAAAAGTGTAGTGGAATGATGCCGTAGGACAAGTGACCTGGAATGCAGCCCTAGGACAAGTATACTGGAATGCAGCCATAGGACAAGTGAACTGGAATGCAGCCCTCGGACAAGTGAACTGGAATGCAGACCTAGAACAAGTAAACTGGAATAAAGCCCTAGGACAAGAGACCTGGAATGCTGCACTAGGACAAGTGTACTGGAATGCAGCACTAGGACATGTGAACTGGAATGCAGCCCTAGCACAAGACTACTGGAATGCAGTCCTAGGAAAGTCTACTGGAATGCAGCCGTAGAACAAGCGAACTGGAATGCAGCCCTAGAACATGTGAACTGGAATGCAGCCCTAGAACAAGAGAACTGGAATGGAGCCCTAGGGCAAGTGAACTGGAATGCAGCCCTAGGACAAGTGAACTGGAATGCAGCCCTAGTACAAGTGAACTGGAATGCAGCCCTAGGACAAGCGAACTGGAATGCAGCCGTAGGACAAGTGTCCTGGAATGCAGCCTTAGGACAAGTATACTGGAATGCAGCCCTGGGACAAGTGACCTGGAATTCAGCCCTAGGACAAGTGACCTGGATTGCAGCCCAAGGACAAGTGAAATGGATTGCAGCCCAAGGACCAGTGAAATGAATTGCAGACCAAGGACAATTAAACTGGAATGATGCACTAGGACAAGTAAACTGGAATGCAGCCCTAGTACAAGTGAAATGGAATGCAGCCCTAGCACAAGTGAACTGGAATGCAGCCGTAGGACAAGTGACCTGGAATGCAGACCTAGGACAAGTGACCTGGAATGCAGCCCTATGGCAAGGGAACTGGAATAAAGCCCTAGGACAAGTGACCTGGAATGAAGCCCTAGAAAAAGTGTAGTGGAATGCAGCCCTAGGACAAGTGAACTGGAATGCAGCCCTAGGACAAGTGACCTGAAATGCAGCCCTAGGACAAGTGAAATGGAATGCAGCCCTAGGACACGTGAACTGGAATGGAGCCCTAGGACAAGTTAACTGGAATGCAGCCGTAGGACAAGTGACCTGAAATGCTGCCTTAGGACAAGTAGACTCGAATGCAGCCCTGGGACAAGTGACCTGGAATGCAGCCCTAGGACAAATGAACTGGAATGCAGCCGTAAAACAAGCGAACTGGAAAGCAGCCCTAGAACATGTGAACTGGAATGCAGCCCTAGAACAAGTGAACTGGAATGGAGCACTAGGACAAGTGAACAGGAATGCAGCCCTAGGACAAGTGAACTGGATTGCAGCCCTAGGACAAGCAAACTGGAAAGCAGCCCTAGGACAAGTGAACTGGAAAAAAGCCCTAGGACAAGTGACCTGGAATGCAGCCCTAGTACAAGTGGCTTTGAATGCAGCCGTAGGACAAGTTATCTGGAATGCTGCACTAGGACAAGTGTACTGGAATGCAGACCTAGGACAAGTGACTTGGATTGCAGCCCTAGGACAAGAGCCTGGAATGCAGCACTAGGACAAGGTAACTGGAATGCAGCCGTAGAACAAGCGAACTGGAAAGCAGCCCTAGAACATGTGAACTGGAATGCAGCCCTAGAACAAGTGAACTGGAATGGAGCCCTAGGACAAGTGTTCTGGATTGCAGCCCTAGGACAAGCGAACTGGAATGCAAACCTAGGACAAGTGAACTGGATAAAAGTGCTAGGACAAGTGACCTGGAATGCAGCAATAGGAAAAGTGTAGTGGAATGATGCCGTAGGACAAGTGACCTGGAATGCAGCCCTAGGACAAGTATACTGGAATGCAGCCGTAGGACAAGTGAACTGGAATGCAGCCCTCGGACAAGTGAACTGGAATGCAGCCCTAGGACAAGTAAACTGGAATAAAGCCCTAGGACAAGAGACCTGGAATGCTGCACTAGGACAAGTGTACTGGAATGCAGCACTAGGACATGTGAACTGGAATGCAGCCCTAGCACAAGACTACTGGAATGCAGTCCTAGGAAAGTCTACTGGAATGCAGCCGTAGAACAAGCGAACTGGAATGCAGCCCTAGAACATGTGAACTGGAATGCAGCCCTAGAACAAGAGAACTGGAATGGAGCCCTAGGACAAGTGACCTGGAATGCAGCCCTAGGGCAAGTGAACTGGAATGCAGCCCTAGGACAAGTGAACTGGAATGCAGCCCTAGTACAAGTGAACTGGAATGCAGCCCTAGGACAAGCGAACTGGAATGCAGCCGTAGGACAAGTGTCCTGGAATGCAGCCTTAGGACAAGTATACTGGAATGCAGCCCTGGGACAAGTGACCTGGAATGCAGCCCTAGGACAAGTGTACTGGATTGCAGCCCAAGGACAAGTGAAATGGATTGCAGCCCAAGGACCAGTGAAATGAATTGCAGACCAAGGACAATTAAACTGGAATGATGCACTAGGACAAGTAAACTGGAATGCAGCCCTAGTACAAGTGAAATGGAATGCAGCCCTAGCACAAGTGAACTGGAATGCAGCCGTAGGACAAGTGACCTGGAATGCAGCCCTAGGACAAGTAAACTGGATTGCAGCCCTAGGACAAGTGACCTGGAATGCAGACCTAGGACAAGTGACCTGGAATGCAGCCCTATGGCAAGGGAACTGGAATAAAGCCCTAGGACAAGTGACCTGGAATGAAGCCCTAGGAAAAGTGTAGTGGAATGCAGCCCTAGGACAAGTGAACTGGAATGCAGCCCTAGGACAAGTGACCTGAAATGCAGCCCTAGGACAAGTGAAATGGAATGCAGCCCTAGGACACGTGAACTGGAATGGAGCCCTAGGACAAGTGAACTGGAATGCAGCCGTAGGACAAGTGACCTGAAATGCAGCCTTTGGACAAGTATACTCGAATGCAGCCCTGGGACAAGTGACCTGGAATGCAGCCCTAGGACAAATGAACTGGAATGCAGCCGTAGAACAAGCGAACTGGAAAGCAGCCCTAGAACATGTGAACTGGAATGCAGCCCTAGGACAAGCAAACTGGAAAGCAGCCCTAGGACAAGTGACCTGGATTGCAGCCCTAGGACAAGCAAACTGGAAAGCAGCCCTAGGACAAGTGAACTGGAAAAAAGCCCTAGGACAAGTGACCTGGAATGCAGCCATAGGAAAAGTGTAGTGGAATGATGCCTTAGGACAAGTGACCTGGAATGCAGCCCTAGGACAAGTATACTGGAATGCAGCCGTAGGACAAGTGAACTGGAATGGAGCACTAGGACAAGTGAACAGGAATGCAGCCCTAGGACAAGTGAACTGGATTGCAGCCCTAGGACAAGCAAACTGGAAAGCAGCCCTAGGACAAGTGAACTGGAAAAAAGCCCTAGGACAAGTGACCTGGAATGCAGCCATAGGAAAAGTGTAGTGGAATGATGCCTTAGGACAAGTGACCTGGAATGCAGCCCTAGGACAAGTATACTGGAATGCAGCCGTAGGACAAGCGAACTGGAATGCAGCACTAGGACAAGTGAACTGGATTGCAGCCCTAGGACAAGCAAACTGGAAAGCAGCCCTAGGACAAGTGAACTGGAAAAAAGCCCTAGGACAAGTGACCTGGAATGCAGCCCTAGTACAAGTGGCTTTGAATGCAGCCGTAGGACAAGTTATCTGGAATGCTGCACTAGGACAAGTGTACTGGAATGCAGACCTAGGACAAGTGACTTGGATTGCAGCCCTAGGACAAGAGCCTGGAATGCAGCACTAGGACAAGGTAACTGGAATGCAGCCGTAGAACAAGCGAACTGGAAAGCAGCCCTAGAACATGTGAACTGGAATGCAGCCCTAGAACAAGTGAACTGGAATGGAGCCCTAGGACAAGTGTTCTGGATTGCAGCCCTAGGACAAGCGAACTGGAATGCAAACCTAGGACAAGTGAACTGGATAAAAGTGCTAGGACAAGTGACCTGGAATGCAGCAATAGGAAAAGTGTAGTGGAATGATGCCGTAGGACAAGTGACCTGGAATGCAGCCCTAGGACAAGTATACTGGAATGCAGCCGTAGGACAAGTGAACTGGAATGCAGCCCTCGGACAAGTGAACTGGAATGCAGCCCTAGGACAAGTAAACTGGAATAAAGCCCTAGGACAAGAGACCTGGAATGCTGCACTAGGACAAGTGTACTGGAATGCAGCACTAGGACATGTGAACTGGAATGCAGCCCTAGCACAAGACTACTGGAATGCAGTCCTAGGAAAGTCTACTGGAATGCAGCCGTAGAACAAGCGAACTGGAATGCAGCCCTAGAACATGTGAACTGGAATGCAGCCCTAGAACAAGAGAACTGGAATGGAGCCCTAGGACAAGTGACCTGGAATGCAGCCCTAGGGCAAGTGAACTGGAATGCAGCCCTAGGACAAGTGAACTGGAATGCAGCCCTAGTACAAGTGAACTGGAATGCAGCCCTAGGACAAGCGAACTGGAATGCAGCCGTAGGACAAGTGTCCTGGAATGCAGCCTTAGGACAAGTATACTGGAATGCAGCCCTGGGACAAGTGACCTGGAATGCAGCCCTAGGACAAGTGTACTGGATTGCAGCCCAAGGACAAGTGAAATGGATTGCAGCCCAAGGACCAGTGAAATGAATTGCAGACCAAGGACAATTAAACTGGAATGATGCACTAGGACAAGTAAACTGGAATGCAGCCCTAGTACAAGTGAAATGGAATGCAGCCCTAGCACAAGTGAACTGGAATGCAGCCGTAGGACAAGTGACCTGGAATGCAGCCCTAGGACAAGTAAACTGGATTGCAGCCCTAGGACAAGTGACCTGGAATGCAGACCTAGGACAAGTGACCTGGAATGCAGCCCTATGGCAAGGGAACTGGAATAAAGCCCTAGGACAAGTGACCTGGAATGAAGCCCTAGGAAAAGTGTAGTGGAATGCAGCCCTAGGACAAGTGAACTGGAATGCAGCCCTAGGACAAGTGACCTGAAATGCAGCCCTAGGACAAGTGAAATGGAATGCAGCCCTAGGACACGTGAACTGGAATGGAGCCCTAGGACAAGTGAACTGGAATGCAGCCGTAGGACAAGTGACCTGAAATGCAGCCTTTGGACAAGTATACTCGAATGCAGCCCTGGGACAAGTGACCTGGAATGCAGCCCTAGGACAAATGAACTGGAATGCAGCCGTAGAACAAGCGAACTGGAAAGCAGCCCTAGAACATGTGAACTGGAATGCAGCCCTAGGACAAGCAAACTGGAAAGCAGCCCTAGGACAAGTGAACTGGATTGCAGCCCTAGGACAAGCAAACTGGAAAGCAGCCCTAGGACAAGTGAACTGGAAAAAAGCCCTAGGACAAGTGACCTGGAATGCAGCCATAGGAAAAGTGTAGTGGAATGATGCCTTAGGACAAGTGACCTGGAATGCAGCCCTAGGACAAGTATACTGGAATGCAGCCGTAGGACAAGTGAACTGGAATGGAGCACTAGGACAAGTGAACAGGAATGCAGCCCTAGGACAAGTGAACTGGATTGCAGCCCTAGGACAAGCAAACTGGAAAGCAGCCCTAGGACAAGTGAACTGGAAAAAAGCCCTAGGACAAGTGACCTGGAATGCAGCCATAGGAAAAGTGTAGTGGAATGATGCCTTAGGACAAGTGACCTGGAATGCAGCCCTAGGACAAGTATACTGGAATGCAGCCGTAGGACAAGCGAACTGGAATGCAGCACTAGGACAAGTGAACTGGAATGCAGCCCTAGGACAAGTGTACTGGAACGCAGCCCTAGGGCAAGTGAACTGGAATAAAGCCCTAGGACAAGAGACCTGGAATGCTGCCCTAGGACAAGTGTACTGGAATGCAGCACTAGGACAAGTGAACTGGAATGCAGCCCTAGCACAAGACAACTGGAATGCAGCCCTAGGAAAGTCTACTGGAATGCAGCCGTAGAACAAGCGAACTGAAATGCAGCCCTAGGACAAGTGAACTGGAATGCAGCCCTAGGACAAGTGAACTGGAATGCAGCCCTAGGACAAGTGAACTGGAATGCAGCCCTAGGACAAGTGACCTGGAATGCAGCCCTAGCACAAGTGAACTGGAATGCAGCCGTAGGACAAGTGAACTGGATTGCAGCCCTAGGACAAGCAAACTGGAAAGCAGCCCTAGGACAAGTGAACTGGAAAAAAGCCCTAGGACAAGTGACCTGGAATGCAGCCATAGGAAAAGTGTAGTGGAATGATGCCTTAGGACAAGTGACCTGGAATGCAGCCCTAGGACAAGTATACTGGAATGCAGCCGTAGGACAATCGAACTGGAATGCAGCACTAGGACAAGTGAACTGGAATGCAGCCCTAGGACAAGTGTACTGGAACGCAGCCCTAGGGCAAGTGAACTGGAATAAAGCCCTAGGACAAGAGACCTGGAATGCTGCCCTAGGACAAGTGTACTGGAATGCAGCACTAGGACAAGTGAACTGGAATGCAGCCCTAGCACAAGACAACTGGAATGCAGCCCTAGGAAAGTCTACTGGAATGCAGCCGTAGAACAAGCGAACTGAAATGCAGCCCTAGGACAAGTGAACTGGAATGCAGCCCTAGGACAAGTGAACTGGAATGCAGCCCTAGGACAAGTGAACTGGAATGCAGCCCTAGGACAAGTGACCTGGAATGCAGCCCTAGCACAAGTGAACTGGAATGCAGCCGTAGGACAAGTGACCTGGAATGCAGACCTAGGACAAGTGACCTGGAATGCAGCCCTATGGCAAGGGAACTGGAATAAAGCCCTAGGACAAGTGACCTGGAATGAAGCCCTAGAAAAAGTGTAGTGGAATGCAGCCCTAGGACAAGTGAACTGGAATGCAGCCCTAGGACAAGTGACCTGAAATGCAGCCCGAGGACAAGTGAAATGGAATGCAGCCCTAGGACACGTGAACTGGAATGGAGCCCTAGGACAAGTGAACTGGAATGCAGCCGTAGGACAAGTGACCTGAAATGCTGCCTTAGGACAAGTAGACTCGAATGCAGCCCTGGGACAAGTGACCTGGAATGCAGCCCTAGGACAAATGAACTGGAATGCAGCCGTAGAACAAGCGAACTGGAAAGCAGCCCTAGAACATGTGTACTGGAATGCAGCCCTAGAACAAGTGAACTGGAATGGAGCACTGGGACAAGTGAACAGGAATGCAGCCCTAGGACAAGTGAACTGGATTGCAGCCCTAGGACAAGCAAACTGGAAAGCAGCCCTAGGACAAGTGAACTGGAAAAACGCCCTAGGACAAGTGAAATGGAATGCAGCCCTAGTACAAGTGGCTTTGAATGCAGCCGTAGGACAAGTTATCTGTAATGCTGCACTAGGACAAGTGTCCTGGAATGCAGACCTAGGACAAGTGACTTGGATTGCAGCCCTAGGACAAGAGCCTGGAATGCAGCACTAGGACAAGGTAACTGGAATGCAGCCGTAGAACAAGCGAACTGGAAAGCAGCCCTAGAACATGTGAACTGGAATGCAGCCCTAGAACAAGTGAACTGGAATGGAGCCCTAGGACAAGTGTTCTGGATTGCAGCCCTAGGACAAGCAAACTGGAATGCAAACCTAGGACAAGTGAACTGGATAAAAGTGCTAGGACAAGTGACCTGGAATGCAGCAATAGGAAAAGTGTAGTGGAATGATGCCGTAGGACAAGTGAAATGGAATGCAGCCCTAGGACAAGTATACTGGAATGCAGCCGTAGGACAAGTGAACTGGAATGCAGCCCTCGGACAAGTGAACTGGAATGCAGCCCTAGGACAAGTAAACTGGAATAAAGCCCTAGGACAAGAGACCTGGAATGCTGCACTAGGACAAGTGTACTGGAATGCAGCACTAGGACATGTGAACTGGAATGCAGCCCTAGCACAAGACTACTGGAATGCAGTCCTAGGAAAGTCTACTGGAATGCAGCCGTAGAACAAGCGAACTGGAATGCAGCCCTAGAACATGTGAACTGGAATGCAGCCCTAGAACAAGAGAACTGGAATGGAGCCCTAGGACAAGTGACCTGGAATGCAGCCCTAGGGCAAGTGAACTGGAATGCAGCCCTAGGACAAGTGAACTGGAATGCAGCCCTAGTACAAGTGAACTGGAATGCAGCCCTAGGACAAGCGAACTGGAATGCAGCCGTAGGACAAGTGTCCTGGAATGCAGCCTTAGGACAAGTATACTGGAATGCAGCCCTGGGACAAGTGACCTGGAATGCAGCCCTAGGACAAGTGTACTGGATTGCAGCACAAGGACAAGTGAAATGGATTGCAGCCCAAGGACCAGTGAAATGAATTGCAGACCAAGGACAATTAAACTGGAATGATGCACTAGGACAAGTAAACTGGAATGCAGCCCTAGTACAAGTGAAATGGAATGCAGCCCTAGCACAAGTGAACTGGAATGCAGCCGTAGGACAAGTGACCTGGAATGCAGCCCTAGGACAAGTAAACTGGATTGCAGCCCTAGGACAAGTGACCTGGAATGCAGACCTAGGACAAGTGACCTGGAATGCAGCCCTATGGCAAGGGAACTGGAATAAAGCCCTAGGACAAGTGACCTGGGTTGAAGCCCTAGGAAAAGTGTAGTGGAATGCAGCCCTAGGACAAGTGAACTGGAATGCAGCCCTAGGACAAGTGACCTGAAATGCAGCCCTAGGACAAGTGAAATGGAATGCAGCCCTAGGACACGTGAACTGGAATGGAGCCCTAGGACAAGTGAACTGGAATGCAGCCGTAGGACAAGTGACCTGAAATGCAGCCTTTGGACAAGTATACTCGAATGCAGCCCTGGGACAAGTGACCTGGAATGCAGCCCTAGGACAAATGAACTGGAATGCAGCCGTAGAACAAGCGAACTGGAAAGCAGCCCTAGAACATGTGAACTGGAATGCAGCCCTAGAACAAGTGAACTGGAATGGAGCACTAGGACAAGTGAACAGGAATGCAGCCCTAGGACAAGTGAACTTGATTGCAGCCCTAGGACAAGCAAACTGGAAAGCAGCCCTAGGACAAGTGAACTGGAAAAAAGCCCTAGGACAAGTGACCTGGAATGCAGCCATAGGAAAAGTGTAGTGGAATGATGCCTTAGGACAAGTGACCTGGAATGCAGCCCTAGGACAAGTATACTGGAATGCAGCCGTAGGACAAGCAAACTGGAATGCAGCACTAGGACAAGTGAACTGGAATGCAGCCCTAGGACAAGTGTACTGGAACGCAGCCCTAGGGCAAGTGAACTGGAATAAAGCCCTAGGACAAGAGACCTGGAATGCTGCCCTAGGACAAGTGTACTGGAATGCAGCACTAGGACAAGTGAACTGGAATGCAGCCCTAGCACAAGACTACTGGAATGCAGCCCTAGGAAAGTCTACTGGAATGCAGCCGTAGAACAAGCGAACTGAAATGCAGCCCTAGAAAATGTGAACTGGAATGCAGCCCTAGAACAAGAGAACTGGAATGGAGCCCTAGGACAAGTGAACTAGAATGCAGCCCTAGGACAAGTGAACTGGAATGCAGCCCTAGGACAAGTGAACTGGAATGCAGCCCTAGGACAAGTGACCTGGAATGCAGCCCTAGCACAAGTGAACTGGAATGCAGCCGTAGGACAAGTGACCTGGAATGCAGACCTAGGACAAGTGTACTGGAATGCAGCCCTAGGACAAGTGACCTGAAATGCAGCCCTAGGACAAGTGAAATGGAATGCAGCCCTAGGACACGTGAACTGGAATGGAGCCCTAGGACAAGTGAACTGGAATGCAGCCGTAGGACAAGTGACTTGAAATGCAGCCTTTGGACAAGTATACTCGAATGCAGCCCTGGGACAAGTGACCTGGAATGCAGCCCTAGGACAAATGAACTGGAATGCAGCCGTAGAACAAGCGAACTGGAAAGCAGCCCTAGAACATGTGAACTGGAATGCAGCCCTAGAACAAGTGAACTGGAATGGAGCACTAGGACAAGTGAACAGGAATGCAGCCCTAGGACAAGTGAACTGGATTGCAGCCCTAGGACAAGCAAACTGGAAAGCAGCCCTAGGACAAGTGAACTGGAAAAAAGCCCTAGGACAAGTGACCTGGAATGCAGCCATAGGAAAAGTGTAGTGGAATGATGCCTTAGGACAAGTGACCTGGAATGCAGCCCTAGGACAAGTATACTGGAATGCAGCCGTAGGACAAGCGAACTGGAATGCAGCACTAGGACAAGTGAACTGGAATGCAGCCCTAGGACAAGTGTACTGGAACGCAGCCCTAGGGCAAGTGAACTGGAATAAAGCCCTAGGACAAGAGACCTGGAATGCTGCCCTAGGACAAGTGTTCTGGAATGCAGCACTAGGACAAGTGGACTGGAATGCAGCCCTAGAACAAGACTACTGGAATGCAGCCCTAGGAAAGTCTACTGGAATGCAGCCGTAGAACAAGCGAACTGAAATGCAGCCCTAGAAAATGTGAACTGGAATGCAGCCCTAGAACAAGAGAACTGGAATGGAGCCCTAGGACAAGTGAACTGGAATGCAGCCCTAGGACAAGTGAACTGGAATGCAGCCCTAGGACAAGTGAACTGGATTGCAGCCCTAGGAAAAGTGAACTGGAATTCAGCCCTAGGACAAGTGACCTGGAATGCAGCCCTAGCACAAGTGAACTGGAATGCAGCCGTAGGACAAGTGACCTGGAATGCAGCCCTAGGACAAGTGAACTGGATTGCAGCCCTAGGACAAGTGACCTGGAATGCAGACCTAGGACAAGTGACCTGGAATGCAGCCCTATGGCAAGGGAACTGGAATAAAGCCCTAGGACAAGTGACCTGGAATGAAGCCCTAGGAAAAGTGTAGTGGAATGCAGCCCTAGGACAAGTGAACTGGAATGCAGCCCTAGGACAAGTGACCTGAAATGCAGCCCTAGGACAAGTGAAATGGAATGCAGCCCTAGGACACGTGAACTGGAATGGAGCCCTAGGACAAGTGAACTTGAATGCAGCCGTAGGACAAGTGACCTGAAATGCAGCCTTTGGACAAGTATACTCGAATGCAGCCCTGGGACAAGTGACCTGGAATGCAGCCCTAGGACAAATGAACTGGAATGCAGCCGTAGAACAAGCGAACTGGAAAGCAGCCCTAGAACATGTGAACTGGAATGCAGCCCTAGAACAAGTGAACTGGAATGGAGCACTAGGACAAGTGAACAGGAATGCAGCCCTAGGACAAGTGAACTGGATTGCAGCCCTAGGACAAGCAAACTGGAAAGCAGCCCTAGGACAAGTGAACTGGAAAAAAGCCCTAGGACAAGTGACCTGGAATGCAGCATTCCAGGTCTGGAATGAAGCACTAGGAAAAGTGTAGTGGAATGCAGCCCTAGGACAAGTGAACTGGAATGCAGCCCTAGGACAAGTGACCTGAAATGCAGCCCTAGGACAAGTGAAATGGAATGCAGCCCTAGCACAAGTGAATTGGAATGCAGCCCTAGGACAAGTGAACTGGAATGCAGCCCTAGTACAAGTGAACTGGAATGCAGCCCTAGGACAAGCAAACTGGAATGCAGCCGTAGGACAAGTGAACTGGAATGCAGCCCTAGGACAAGTGAACTGGAGTGCAGCCCTAGAACAAGTGAAATGGAATGTAGCCCTAGCACAAGTGAACTGGAATGAAGCCGTAGGACAAGTGTAGTGGAATGCAGCCGTAGGACAAGTGAACTGGAATGCAGCCCTAGGACAAGTGAACTGGAATGCAGCCCTAGGACAAGTGAACTGGAATGCAGCCCTAGGACAAGTGAATTGGAATGCAGCCCTAGGACAAGTGAAATTGAATGCAGCCCTAGTACAAGTGGCTTTGAATGCAGCCGTAGGACAAGTTATCTGGAATGCTGCACTAGGACAAGTGTACTGGAATGCAGCTTTAGGACAAGTAACCTGGAATGCAGCCCTAGGACAAGTATACTGGAATGCAGACCTAGGACAAGTGACTTGGATTGCAGCCCTAGGACAAGAGCCTGGAGTGCAGCCCTAGGACAAGGTAACTGGAATGCAGCCGTAGAACAAGCGAACTGGAAAGCAGCCCTAGAACATGTGAACTGGAATGCAGCCCTAGAACAAGTGAACTGGAATGGAGCCCTAGGACAAGTGATCTGGATTGCAGCCCTAGGACAAGCGAACTGGAATGCAAACCTAGGACAAGTGAACTGGAAGAAAGCCCTAGGACAAGTGACCTGGAATGCATCAATAGGAAAAGTGTAGTGGAATGATGCCGTAGGACAAGTGACCTGGAATGCAGCCCTAGGACAAGTATACTGGAATGCAGCCATAGGACAAGTGAACTGGAATGCAGCCCTCGGACAAGTGAACTGGAATGCAGCCCTAGGACAAGTAAACTGGAACGCAGCCCTAGGGCAAGTGAACTGGAATAAAGCCCTAGGACAAGAGACCTGGAATGCTGCACTAGGACAAGTGTACTGGAATGCAGCACTAGGACATGTGAACTGGAATGCAGCCCTAGCACAAGACTACTGGAATGCAGTCCTAGGAAAGTCTACTGGAATGCAGCCGTAGAACAAGCGAACTGGTATGCAGCCCTAGAACATGTGAACTGGAATGCAGCCCTAGAACAAGAGAACTGGAATGGAGCCCTAGGACAAGTGACCTGGAATGCAGCCCTAGGGCAAGTGAACTGGAATTAAGCCCTAGGACAAGTGACCTGGAATGAAGCCCTAGGAAAAGTGTATTGGAATGCAGCCCTAGGACAAGTGAACTGGAATGCAGCCCTAGGACAAGTGACCTGAAATGCAGCCCTAGGACAAGTGAAATGGAATGCAGCCCTAGCACAAGTGAATTGGAATGCAGCCCTAGGACAAGTGAACTGGAATGCAGCCCTAGTACAAGTGAACTGGAATGCAGCCCTAGGACAAGCAAACTGGAATGCAGCCGTAGGACAAGTGAACTGGAATGCAGCCCTAGGACAAGTGAACTGGAGTGCAGCCCTAGAACAAGTGAAATGGAATGTAGCCCTAGCACAAGTGAACTGGAATGAAGCCGTAGGACAAGTGTAGTGGAATGCAGCCGTAGGACAAGTGAACTGGAATGCAGCCCTAGGACAAGTGAACTGGAATGCAGCCCTAGGACAAGTGAACTGGAATGCAGCCCTAGGACAAGTGAATTGGAATGCAGCCCTAGGACAAGTGAAATTGAATGCAGCCCTAGTACAAGTGGCTTTGAATGCAGCCGTAGGACAAGTTATCTGGAATGCTGCACTAGGACAAGTGTACTGGAATGCAGCTTTAGGACAAGTAACCTGGAATGCAGCCCTAGGACAAGTATACTGGAATGCAGACCTAGGACAAGTGACTTGGATTGCAGCCCTAGGACAAGAGCCTGGAGTGCAGCCCTAGGACAAGGTAACTGGAATGCAGCCGTAGAACAAGCGACCTGGAAAGCAGCCCTAGAACATGTGAACTGGAATGCAGCCCTAGAACAAGTGAACTGGAATGGAGCCCTAGGACAAGTGATCTGGATTGCAGCCCTAGGACAAGCGAACTGGAATGCAAACCTAGGACAAGTGAACTGGAAGAAAGCCCTAGGACAAGTGACCTGGAATGCATCAATAGGAAAAGTGTAGTGGAATGATGCCGTAGGACAAGTGACCTGGAATGCAGCCCTAGGACAAGTATACTGGAATGCAGCCATAGGACAAGTGAACTGGAATGCAGCCCTCGGACAAGTGAACTGGAATGCAGCCCTAGGACAAGTAAACTGGAACGCAGCCCTAGGGCAAGTGAACTGGAATAAAGCCCTAGGACAAGAGACCTGGAATGCTGCACTAGGACAAGTGTACTGGAATGCAGCACTAGGACATGTGAACTGGAATGCAGCCCTAGCACAAGACTACTGGAATGCAGTCCTAGGAAAGTCTACTGGAATGCAGCCGTAGAACAAGCGAACTGGTATGCAGCCCTAGAACATGTGAACTGGAATGCAGCCCTAGAACAAGAGAACTGGAATGGAGCCCTAGGACAAGTGACCTGGAATGCAGCCCTAGGGCAAGTGAACTGGAATTAAGCCCTAGGACAAGTGACCTGGAATGAAGCCCTAGGAAAAGTGTATTGGAATGCAGCCCTAGGACAAGTGAACTGGAATGCAGCCCTAGGACAAGTGACCTGAAATGCAGCCCTAGGACAAGTGAAATGGAATGCAGCCCTAGCACAAGTGAACTGGAATGCAGCCCTAGGACACGTGAACTGGAATGCAGCCCTAGTACAAGTGAACTGGAATGCAGCCCTAGGACAAGCGAACTGGAATGCAGCCGTAGGACAAGTGTACTGGAATGCAGCCTTAGGACAAGTATACTGGAATGCAGCCCTGGGACAAGTGACCTGGAATGCAGCCCTAGGACAAGTGACCTGGATTGCAGCCCAAGGACAAGTGAAATGGATTGCAGCCCAAGAACCAGTGAAATGAATTGCAGACCAAGGACAATTAAACTGGAATGCAGCACTAGGACAAGTGAACTGGAATGCAGCCATAGCACAAGTCTACTGGAATGCAGCCATAGGAAAGTCTACCGGAATGCAGCCGTAGAACAAGCGAACTGGAATGCAGCCCTAGAACATGTGAACTGAAATGCAGCCCTAGAGCAAGTGAACTGGAATGGAGCCCTAGGACAAGTGAACTGGAATGCAGCCCTAGGACAGGCGAACTGGAATGCAGCCTTAGGACAAGTGAACTGGAAAAAAGCCCTAGGACAAGCTAACTGGAATGCAGCCGTAGGACAAGTGACCTGGAATGCAGCCCTAGGACAAGTGACCTGGAATGCAGCCCTAGGACAAGCATACTGGAATGCAGCCGTAGGACAAGTGAACTGGAATGCAGCCCTAGGACAAGTGAACTGGAATGCAGCCCTAGGACAAGTGTACTGGAATGCAGCCGTAGGACAAGTGACCTGAAATGCAGCCTTAGGACAAGTATACTCGAATGCAGCCCTGGGACAAGTGACTGGAATGCAGCCTTAGGACAAGTGAACTGGATTGCAGCCCTAGCACAAGGGACCTGGATTGCAGCCCTAGGACAAGAGCCTGGAATGCAGCCCTAGGACAAGTGACCTGGAATGCAGCCCTAGGACAAGTATACTGGAATGCAGCCGTAGGACAAGCGAACTGGAATGTAGCACTAGGACAAGTGAACTGGAATGCAGCCCTAGGACAAGTGTACTGGAACGCAGCCCTAGGGCAAGTGAACTGGAATAAAGCCCTAGGACAAGAGACCTGGAATGCTGCCCTAGGACAAGTGTACTGGAATGCAGCACTAGGACAAGTGAACTGGAATGCAGCCCTAGCACAAGACTACTGGAATGCAGCCCTAGGAAAGTCTACTGGAATGCAGCCGTAGAACAAGCCAACTGAAATGCAGCCCTAGAAAATGTGAACTGGAATGCAGCCCTAGAACAAGAGAACTGGAATGGAGCCCTAGGACAAGTGAACTGGAATGCAGCCCTAGGACAAGTGAACTGGAATGCAGCCCTAGGACAAGTGAACTGGATTGCAGCCCTAGGACAAGTGAACTGGAATGCAGCCCTAGGACAAGTGACCTGGAATGCAGCCCTAGCACAAGTGAACTGGAATGCAGCCGTAGGACAAGTGACCTGGAATGCAGACCTAGGACAAGTGAACTGGAATGCAGCCCTAGGACAAGTGACCTGAAATGCAGCCCTAGGACAAGTGAAATGGAATGCAGCCCTAGGACACGTGAACTGGAATGGAGCCCTAGGACAAGTGAACTGGAATGCAGCCGTAGGACAAGTGACCTGAAATGCAGCCTTTGGACAAGTATACTCGAATGCTGCCCTGGGACAAGTGACCTGGAATGCAGCCCTAGGACAAATGAACTGGAATGCAGCCGTAGAACAAGCGAACTGGAAAGCAGCCCTAGAACATGTGAACTGGAATGCAGCCCTAGAACAAGTGAACTGGAATGGAGCACTAGGACAAGTGAACAGGAATGCAGCCCTAGGACAAGTGAACTGGATTGCAGCCCTAGGACAAGCAAACTGGAAAGCAGCCCTAGGACAAGTGAACTGGAAAAAAGCCCTAGGACAAGTGACCTGGAATGCAGCCATAGGAAAAGTGTAGTGGAATGATGCCTTAGGACAAGTGACCTGGAATGCAGCCCTAGGACAAGTATACTGGAATGCAGCCGTAGGACAAGCGAACTGGAATGCAGCACTAGGACAAGTGAACTGGAATGCAGCCCTAGGACAAGTGTACTGGAACGCAGCCCTAGGGCAAGTGAACTGGAATAAAGCCCTAGGACAAGAGACCTGGAATGCTGCCCTAGGACAAGTGTACTGGAATGCAGCACTAGGACAAGTGAACTGGGATGCAGCCCTAGCACAAGACTACTGGAATGCAGCCCTAGGAAAGTCTACTGGAATGCAGCCGTAGAACAAGCGAACTGAAATGCAGCCCTAGAAAATGTGAACTGGAATGCAGCCCTAGAACAAGAGAACTGGAATGGAGCCCTAGGACAAGTGAACTGGAATGCAGCCCTAGGACAAGTGAACTGGAATGCAGCCCTAGGACAAGTGAACTGGATTGCAGCCCTAGGAAAAGTGAACTGGAATGCAGCCCTAGGACAAGTGACCTGGAATGCAGCCCTAGCACAAGTGAACTGGAATGCAGCCGTAGGACAAGTGACCTGGAATGCAGCCCTAGGACAAGTAAACTGGATTGCAGCCCTAGGACAAGTGACCTGGAATTCAGACCTAGGACAAGTGACCTGGAATGCAGCCCTATGGCAAGGGAACTGGAATAAAGCCCTAGGACAAGTGACCTGGAATGAAGCCCTAGGAAAAGTGTAGTGGAATGCAGCCCTAGGACAAGTGAACTGGAATGCAGCCCTAGGACAAGTGACCTGAAATGCAGCCCTAGGACAAGTGAAATGGAATGCAGCCCTAGGACACGTGAACTGGAATGGAGCCCTAGGACAAGTGAACTGGAATGCAGCCGTAGGACAAGTGACCTGAAATGCAGCCTTTGGACAAGTATACTCGAATGCAGCCCTGGGACAAGTGACCTGGAATGCAGCCCTAGGACAAATGAACTGGAATGCAGCCGTAGAACAAGCGAACTGGAAAGCAGCCCTAGAACATGTGAACTGGAATGCAGCCCTAGAACAAGTGAACTGGAATGGAGCACTAGGACAAGTGAACAGGAATGCAGCCCTAGGACAAGTGAACTGGATTGCAGCCCTAGGACAAGCAAACTGGAACGCAGCCCTAGGACAAGTGAACTGGAAAAAAGCCCTTGGACAAGTGACCTGGAATGCAGCATTCCAGGTCTGGAATGAAGCACTAGGAAAAGTGTAGTGGAATGCAGCCCTAGGACAAGTGAACTGGAATGCAGCCCTAGGACAAGTGACCTGAAATGCAGCCCTAGGACAAGTGAAATGGAATGCAGCCCTAGCACAAGTGAATTGGAATGCAGCCCTAGGACAAGTGAACTGGAATGCAGCCCTAGTACAAGTGAACTGGAATGCAGCCCTAGGACAAGCAAACTGGAATGCAGCCCTAGGACAAGAGAAATGGAATTCAGCCCTACGACAAGTGTACTGGAATGCAGCACTAGGACAAGTGAACTGGAATGCAGCCCTAGGACAAGTGAAATTGAATGCAGCCCTAGTACAAGTGGCTTTGAATGCAGCCGTAGGACAAGTTATCTGGAATGCTGCACTAGGACAAGTGTACTGGAATGCAGCTTTAGGACAAGTAACCTGGAATGCAGCCCTAGGACAAGTATACTGGAATGCAGACCTAGGACAAGTGACTTGGATTGCAGCCCTAGGACAAGAGCCTGGAGTGCAGCCCTAGGACAAGGTAACTGGAATGCAGCCGTAGAACAAGCGAACTGGAAAGCAGCCCTAGAACATGTGAACTGGAATGCAGCCCTAGAACAAGTGAACTGGAATGGAGCCCTAGGACAAGTGATCTGGATTGCAGCCCTAGGACAAGCGAACTGGAATGCAAACCTAGGACAAGTGACCTGGAAAAAAGCCCTAGGACAAGTGACCTGGAATGCATCAATAGGAAAAGTGTAGTGGAATGATGCCGTAGGACAAGTGACCTGGAATGCAGCCCTAGGACAAGTATACTGGAATGCAGCCATAGGACAAGTGAACTGGAATGCAGCCCTCGGACAAGTGAACTGGAATGCAGCCCTAGGACAAGTAAACTGGAACGCAGCCCTAGGGCAAGTGAACTGGAATAAAGCCCTAGGACAAGAGACCTGGAATGCTGCACTAGGACAAGTGTACTGGAATGCAGCACTAGGACATGTGAACTGGAATGCAGCCCTAGCACAAGACTACTGGAATGCAGTCCTAGGAAAGTCTACTGGAATGCAGCCGTAGAACAAGCGAACTGGAATGCAGCCCTAGAACATGTGAACTGGAATGCAGCCCTAGGACAAGTGACCTGAAATGCAGCCCTAGGACAAGTGAAATGGAATGCAGCCCTAGCACAAGTGAACTGGAATGCAGCCCTAGGACACGTGAACTGGAATGCAGCCCTAGTACAAGTGAACTGGAATGCAGCCCTAGGACAAGCGAACTGGAATGCAGCCGTAGGACAAGTGTACTGGAATGCAGCCTTAGGACAAGTATACTGGAATGCAGCCCTGGGACAAGTGACCTGGAATGCAGCCCTAGGACAAGTGACCTGGATTGCAGCCAGAGGACAAGTGAAATGGATTGCAGCCCAAGAACCAGTGAAATGAATTGCAGACCAAGGACAATTAAACTGGAATGCAGCACTAGGACAAGTGAACTGGAATGCAGCCATAGCACAAGTCTACTGGAATGCAGCCCTAGGAAAGTCTACTGGAATGCAGCCGTAGAACAAGCGAACTGGAATGCAGCCCTAGAACATGTGAACTGAAATGCAGCCCTAGAGCAAGTGAACTGGAATGGAGCCCTAGGACAAGTGACCTGGAATGCAGCCCTAGGACAAGTGAACTGGAATGCAGCCCTAGGACAAGTGAACTGGATTGCAGCCCGAGGACAGGCGAACTGGAATGCAGCCTTAGGACAAGTGAACTGGAAAAAAGCCATAGGACAAGCGAACTGGAATGCAGCCGTAGGACAAGTGACCTGGAATGCAGCCCTAGGACAAGTGACCTGGAATGCAGCCCTAGGACAAGCATACTGGAATGCAGCTGTAGGACAAGTGAACTGGAATGCAGCCCTAGGACAAGTGAACTGGAATGCAGCCCTAGGACAAGTGAACTGGAATGCAGCCCTAGGACAAGTGACCTGAAATGCAGCCCTAGGACAATTGAAATGGAATGCAGCCCTAGCACAAGTGAATTGGAATGCAGCCCTAGGACAAGTGAACTGGAATGCAGCCCTAGTACAAGTGAACTGGAATGCAGCCCTAGGACAAGCAAACTGGAATGCAGCCGTAGGACAAGTGAACTGGAATGCAGCCCTAGGACAAGTGAACTGGAGTGCAGCCCTAGAACAAGTGAAATGGAATGTAGCCCTAGCACAAGTGAACTGGAATGAAGCCGTAGGACACGTGTGGTGGAATGCAGCCGTAGGACAAGTGAACTGGAATGCAGCCCTAGGACAAGTGAACTGGAATGCAGTCCTAGGACAAGTGAAATTGAATGCAGCCCTAGTACAAGTGGCTTTGAATGCAGCCGTAGGACAAGTTATCTGGAATGCTGCACTAGGACAAGTGTACTGGAATGCAGCTTTAGGACAAGTAACCTGGAATGCAGCCCTAGGACAAGTATACTGGAATGCAGACCTAGGACAAGTGACTTGGATTGCAGCCCTAGGACAAGAGCCTGGAGTGCAGCCCTAGGACAAGGTAACTGGAATGCAGCCGTAGAACAAGCGAACTGGAAAGCAGCCCTAGAACATGTGAACTGGAATGCAGCCCTAGAACAAGTGAACTGGAATGGAGCCCTAGGACAAGTGATATGGATTGCAGCCCTAGGACAAGCGAACTGGAATGCAAACCTAGGACAAGTGAACTGGAAAAAAGCCCAAGGACAAGTGACCTGGAATGCATCAATAGGAAAAGTGTAGTGGAATGATGCCGTAGGACAAGTGACCTGGAATGCAGCCCTAGGACAAGTATACTGGAATGCAGCCATAGGACAAGTGAACTGGAATGCAGCCCTCGGACAAGTGAACTGGAATGCAGCCCTATGACAAGTAAACTGGAACGCAGCCCTAGGGCAAGTGAACTGGAATAAAGCCCTAGGACAAGAGACCTGAAATGCTGCACTAGGACAAGTGTACTGGAATGCAGCACTAGGACATGTGAACTGGAATGCAGCCCTAGCACAAGACTACTGGAATGCAGTCCTAGGAAAGTCTACTGGAATGCAGCCGTAGAACAAGCGAACTGGAATGCAGCCCTAGAACATGTGAACTGGAATGCAGCCCTAGAACAAGAGAACTGGAATGGAGCCCTAGGACAAGTGACCTGGAATGCAGCCCTAGGGCAAGTGAACTGGAATTAAGCCCTAGGACAAGTGACCTGGAATGAAGCCCTAGGAAAAGTGTATTGGAATGCAGCCCTAGGACAAGTGAACTGAAATGCAGCCCTAGGACAAGTGAAATGGAATGCAGCCCTAGCACAAGTGAACTGGAATGCAGCCCTAGGACACGTGAACTGGAATTCAGCCCTAGTACAAGTGAACTGGAATGCAGCCCTAGGACAAGCGAACTGGAATGCAGCCGTAGGACAAGTATACTGGAATGCAGCCTTATGACAAGTATACTGGAATGCAGCCCTGGGACAAGTGACCTGGAATGCAGCCCTAGGACAAGTGAACTGGATTGCAGCCCTAGGACAAGTGAAATGGATTGCAGCCCTAGGACAAGTGAACTGGAATGCAGCCCTAGGACTAGTGTTCTGGAATGCAGCCGGAGGACAAGTGCCCTGAAATGCAGCCTTGGGACAAGTATACTCGAATGCAGATCTGGGACAAGTGACCTGGAATGCAGCCCTAGGACAAGTGAACTGGATTGCAGCCCTAGGACAAGTGACCTGGATTGCAGCCCTAGGACAAGAGCCTGGAATGCAGCCCTAGGACAAGTGAACTGGAACACAGCCCTAGGACAAGTGAACTGGAATGCAGCCCTAGGACAAGAGAAATGGAATTCAGCCCTACGACAAGTGTACTGGAATGCAGCACTAGGACAAGTTACTGGAATGCAGCCCTAGCACAAGTCTACTGGAATGCAGCCCTAGGAAAGTCTACTGGAATGCAGCCGTAGAACAAGTGAACTGTAATGCAGCCCTAGAACGTGTGAACTGGAATGCAGCCCGAGAACAAGTGAACTGGATTGCAGCCCTAGGACAAGCGAACTGGATTGCAGCCCTAGGACAAGTGACCTGGAATGCAGCCCTAGGACAAGTGAAATGGAATGCAGTCCTAGCACAAGTGAACTGGAGTGTAGCCGTAGGACAAGTGTACTGGAATGCAGTCGTAGTGCAAGTGACCTGGAATGCAGCCCTAGGACAAGTAAACTGGATTGCAGCCCTAGGGAAAGTGACCTGGAATGCAGACCTAGGACAAGTGATCTGGAATGCAGCCCTAAGGCAAGTGAACTTAAATAAAGCCCTAGGACAAGTGACCTGGAATGCAGCCCTAGGAAAATTGTAGTGGAATGCAGCCCTAGCTCAGGTGAACTGGAATACAGCCCTAGGACAAGTGAACTGGAATGCAACCCTAGGACAAGTGAACTGGAATGCAGCCCGAGGACAGGCGAACTGGAATGCAGCCCTAGGACAAGTGAACTGGAAAAAAACCCTAGGACAAGCGAACTGGAATGCAGCCGTAGGAAAAGTGTAGTGGAATGATGCCGTAGGACAAGTGACCTGGAATGCAGCCCTAGGACAAGTATACTGGAATGCAGCCGTAGGACAAGTGAACTGGAATGCAGCCCTAGGTCAAGTAAACTGGAACGCAGCCCTAGGGCAAGTGAACTGGAATAAAGCCCTAGGACAAGAGACCTGGAATGCTGCACTAGGACAAGTGTACTGGAATGCAGCACTAGGACATGTGAACTGGAATGCAGCCCTAGCACAAGACTACTGGAATGCAGTCCTAGGAAAGTCTACTGGAATGCAGCTGTAGAACAAGCGAACAGGAATGCAGCCCTAGAACATGTGAACTGGAATGCAGCCCTAGAACAAGAGAACTGGAATGGAGCCCTAGGACAAGTGACCTGGAATGCAGCCCTAGGGCAAGTGAACTGGAATAAAGCCCTAGGACAAGTGACCTGGAATGAAGCCCTAGGAAAAGTGTATTGGAATGCAGCCCTAGGACAAGTGAACTGGAATGCAGCCCTAGGACAAGTGACCTGAAATGCAGCCCTAGGAGAAGTGAAATGGAATGCAGCCCTAGCACAAGTGAACTGGAATGCAGCCCTAGGACACGTGAACTGGAATGCAGCCCTAGTACAAGTGAACTGGAATGCAGCCCTAGGACAAGCGAACTGGAATGCAGCTGTAGGACAAGTGTACTGGAATGCAGCCTTAGGACAAGTACACTGGAATGCAGCCCTGGGACAAGTGACCTGGAATGCAGCCCTAGGACAAGTGACCTGGATTGCAGCCCAAGGACAAGTGAAATGGATTGCAGCCCAAGGACCAGTGAAATGAATTGCAGACCAAGGACAATTAAACTGGAATGCAGCACTAGGACAAGTGAACTGGAATGCAGCCATAGCACAAGTCTACTGAAATGGAGCCCTAGGAAAGTCTATTGGAATGCAGCCGTAGAACAAGCGAACTGGAATGCAGCCCTAGAACATGTGAACTGAAATGCAGCCCTAGAACAAGTGAACTGGAATGGAGCCCTAGGACAAGTGAACTGGAATGCAGCCCTAGGACAAGTGAACTGGAATGCAGCCCTAGGACAAGTGAACTGGATTGCAGCCCGATGACAGGCGAACTGGAATGCAGCCTTAGGACAAGTGAACTGGAAAAAAGCACTAGGACAAGCGAACTGGAATGCAGCCGTAGGACAAGTGAAATGGAATGCAGTCCTAGCACAAGTGAACTGGAGTGTAGCCGTAGGACAAGTGTACTGGAATGCAGTCGTAGTGCAAGTGACCTGGAATGCAGCCCTAGGACAAGTAAACTGGATTGCAGCCCTAGGGCAAGTGACCTGGAATGCAGACCTAGGACAAGTGACCTGGAATGCAGCCCTAAGGCAAGTGAACTTAAATAAAGCCCTAGGACAAGTGACCTGGAATGCAGCCCTAGGAAAATTGTAGTGGAATGCAGCCCTAGCTCAGGTGAACTGGAATACAGCCCTAGGACAAGTGAACTGGATTGCAACCCTAGGACAAGTGAACTGGAATGCAGCCCGAGGACAGGCGAACTGGAATGCAGCCCTAGGACAAGTGAACTGGAAAAAAACCCTAGGACAAGCGAACTGGAATGCAGCCGTAGGAAAATTGTAGTGGAATGATGCCGTAGGACAAGTGACCTGGAATGCAGCCCTAGGACAAGTATACTGGAATGCAGCCGTAGGACAAGTGAACTGGAATGCAGCCCTCGGACAAGTGAACTGGAATGCAGCCCTAGGACAAGTAAACTGGAACGCAGCCCTAGGGCAAGTGAACTGGAATAAAGCCCTAGGACAAGAGACCTGGAATGCTGCACTAGGACATGTGAACTGGAATGCAGCCCTAGCACAAGACTACTGGAATGCAGTCCTAGGAAAGTCTACTGGAATGCAGCTGTAGAACAAGCGAACAGGAATGCAGCCCTAGAACATGTGAACTGGAATGCAGCCCTAGAACAAGAGAACTGGAATGGAGCCCTAGGACAAGTGACCTGGAATGCAGCCCTAGGGCAAGTGAACTGGAATAAAGCCCTAGGACAAGTGACCTGGAATGAAGCCCAAGGAAAAGTGTATTGGAATGCAGCCCTAGGACAAGTGAACTGGAATGCAGCCCTAGGACAAGTGACCTGAAATGCAGCCCTAGGAGAAGTGAAATGGAATGCAGCCCTAGCACAAGTGAACTGGAATGCAGCCCTAGGACACGTGAACTGGAATGCAGCCCTAGTACAAGTGAACTGGAATGCAGCCCTAGGACAAGCGAACTGGAATGCAGCTGTAGGACAAGTGTACTGGAATGCAGCCTTAGGACAAGTACACTGGAATGCAGCCCTGGGACAAGTGACCTGGAATGCAGCCCTAGGACAAGTGACCTGGATTGCAGCCCAAGGACAAGTGAAATGGATTGCAGCCCAAGGACCAGTGAAATGAATTGCAGACCAAGGACAATTAAACTGGAATGCAGCACTAGGACAAGTGAACTGGAATGCAGCAATAGCACAAGTCTACTGGAATGGAGCCCTAGGAAAGTCTACTGGAATGCAGCCGTAGAACAAGCGAACTGGAATGCAGCCCTAGAACATGTGAACTGAAATGCAGCCCTAGAACAAGTGAACTGGAATGGAGCCCTAGGACAAGTGAACTGGAATGCAGCCCTAGGACAAGTGAACTGGAATGCAGCCCTAGGACAAGTGAACTGGATTGCAGCCCGATGACAGGCGAACTGGAATGCAGCCTTAGGACAAGTGAACTGGAAAAAAGCACTAGGACAAGCGAACTGGAATGCAGCCGTAGGACAAGTGACCTGGAATGCAGCCCTAGGACAAGTGACCTGGAATGCAGCCCTAGGACAAGCATGCTGGAATGCAGCCGTAGGACAAGTGAACTGGAATGCAGCCCTAGGACAAGTGAACTGGAATGCAGCCCTAGGACAAGTGTACTGGAATGCAGCCGTAGGACAAGTGACCTGAAATGCAGCCTTAGGACAAGTATACTCGAATGCAGCCCTGGGACAAGTGAACTGGAATGCAGCCCTAGGACAAGTGAACTGGATTGCAGCCCTAGGACAAGGGACCTGGATTGCAGCCCTAGGACAAGACCCTGGAATGCAGCCCTAGGACAAGTGAACTGGAACGCAGCCCTAGGGCAAGTGAACTGGAATAAAGCCCTAGGACAAGAGAACTGGAATGCAGCCCTAGGACAAGTGTACTGGAATGCAGCACTAGGACAAGTGACTGGAATGCAGCCCTAGCACAAGTCTACTGCAATGCAGCCCTAGGAAAGTCTACTGGAATGCAGCCGTAGAACAAGCGAACTGGAATGCAGCCCTAGAACATGTGAACTGAAATGCAGCCCTAGAACAAGTGAACTGGAATGGAGCCCTAGGACAAGTGAACTGGAATGCAGCCCTAGGACAAGTGAACTGGATTGCAGCCCGATGACAGGCGAACTGGACCGCAGCCTTAGGACAAGTGAACTGGAAAAAAGCACTAGGACAAGCGAACTGGAATGCAGCCGTAGGACAAGTGACCTGGAATGCAGCCCTAGGACAAGTGACCTGGAATGCAGCCCTAGGACAAGCATGCTGGAATGCAGCCGTAGGACAAGTGAACTGGAATGCAGCCCTAGGACAAGTGAACTGGAATGCAGCCCTAGGACAAGTGTACTGGAATGCAGCCGTAGGACAAGTGACCTGAAATGCAGCCTTAGGAGAAGTATACTCGAATGCAGCCCTGGGACAAGTGAACTGGAATGCAGCCCTAGGACAAGTGAACTGGATTGCAGCCCTAGGACAAGGGACCTGGATTGCAGCCCTAGGACAAGAGCCTGGAATGCAGCCCTAGGACAAGTGAACTGGAACGCAGCCCTAGGGCAAGTGAACTGGAATAAAGCCCTAGGACAAGAGAACTGGAATGCAGCCCTAGGACAAGTGTACTGGAATGCAGCACTAGGACAAGTGCCTGGAATGCAGCCCTAGCACAAGTCTACTGCAATGCAGCCCTAGGAAAGTCTACTGGAATGCAGCCGTAGAACAAGTGAACTGTAATGCAGCCCTAGAACATGTGAACTGGAATGCAGCCCTAGAACAAGTGAACTGGATTGTAGCCCTAGGACAAGCGAACTGGAATGCAGCCCTAGGACATGTGACCTGGAATGCAGCCCTAGGACAAGTAAAATGAAATGCAGCCCTAGCACAAGTGAACTGGAATGCAGCCGTAGGATAAGTGTACTGGAATGCAGCCCTAGGACAAGTGACCTGGAATGCAGCCCTAGGACAAGTAAACTAGATTGCAGCCCTAGGACAAGTGACCTGGAATGCAGACCTAGGACAAGTGACCTGGAATGCAGCCCTAGGGCAAGTGAACTGTAATGCAGCCCTTGGACAAGTGACCTGGAATGCAGCCTTAGGACAAGTATACTGGAATGCAGCCCTGGGACAAGTGACCTGGAATGCAGCCCTAGGACAAGTGAACTGGATTGCAGCCCTAGGACAAGTGAAATGGATTGTAGCCCTAGGACAAGTGAACTGGATTGCAGCCCTAGGACAAGTGAAATGGATTGTAGCCCTAGGACTAGTGTTCTGGAATGCAGCCGTAGGACAAGTGCCCTGAAATGCAGCCTTGGGACAAGTATACTCGAATGCAGCCCTGGGACAAGTGACCTGAAATGCAGCCCTAGGACAAGTGAACTGGATTGCAGCCCTAGGACAAGTGACCTGGATTGCAGCCCTAGGACAAGAGCCTGGAATGCAGCCCTAGGACAAGTGAACTGGAACACAGCCCTAGGGCAAGTGAACTGGAATGCAGCCCTAGGACAAGAGAAATGGAATGCAGCCCTAGGACAAGTAAACTGGAACGCAGCCCTAGGGCAAGTGAACTGGAATAAAGCCCTAGGACAAGAGACCTGGAATGCTGCACTAGGACAAGTGTACTGGAATGCAGCACTAGGACATGTGAACTGGAATGCAGCCCTAGCACAAGACTACTGGAATGCAGTCCTAGGAAAGTCTACTGGAATGCAGCTGTAGAACAAGCGAACAGGAATGCAGCCCTAGAACATGTGAACTGGAATGCAGCCCTAGAACAAGAGAACTGGAATGGAGCCCTAGGACAAGTGACCTGGAATGCAGCCCTAGGGCAAGTGAACTGGAATAAAGCCCTAGGACAAGTGACCTGGAATGAAGCCCTAGGAAAAGTGTATTGGAATGCAGCCCTAGGACAAGTGAACTGGAATGCAGCCCTAGGACAAGTGACCTGAAATGCAGCCCTAGGAGAAGTGAAATGGAATGCAGCCCTAGCACAAGTGAACTGGAATGCAGCCCTAGGACACGTAAACTGGAATGCAGCCCTAGTACAAGTGAACTGGAATGCAGCCCTAGGACAAGCGAAACTGGAATGCAGCCGTAGGACAAGTGTACTGGAATGCAGCCTTAGGACAAGTACACTGGAATGCAGCCCTGGGACAAGTGACCTGGAATGCAGCCCTAGGACAAGTGACCTGGATTGCAGCCCAAGGACAAGTGAAATGGATTGCAGCCCAAGGACCAGTGAAATGAATTGCAGACCAAGGACAATTAAACTGGAATGCAGCACTAGGACAAGTGAACTGGAATGCAGCCATAGCACAAGTCTACTGGAATGGAGCCCTAGGAAAGTCTACTGGAATGCAGCCGTAGAACAAGCGAACTGGAATGCAGCCCTAGAACATGTGAACTGAAATGCAGCCCTAGAACAAGTGAACTGGAATGGAGCCCTAGGACAAGTGAACTGGAATGCAGCCCTAGGACAAGTGAACTGGAATGCAGCCCTAGGACAAGTGAACTGGATTGCAGCCCGATGACAGGCGAACTGGAATGCAGCCTTAGGACAAGTGAACTGGAAAAAAGCACTAGGACAAGCGAACTGGAATGCAGCCGTAGGACAAGTGACCTGGAATGCAGCCCTAGGACAAGTGACCTGGAATGCAGCCCTAGGACAAGCATGCTGGAATGCAGCCGTAGGACAAGTGAACTGGAATGCAGCCCTAGGACAAGTGAACTGGATTGCAGCCCTAGGACAAGAGCCTGGAATGCAGCCCTAGGACAAGTGAACTGGAACGCAGCCCTAGGGCAAGTGAACTGGAATAAAGCCCTAGGACAAGAGAACTGGAATGCAGCCCTAGGACAAGTGTACTGGAATGCAGCACTAGGACAAGTGACTGGAATGCAGCCCTAGCACAAGTCTACTGCAATGCAGCCCTAGGAAAGTCTACTGGAATGCAGCCGTAGAACAAGCGAACTGGAATGCAGCCCTAGAACATGTGAACTGAAATGCAGCCCTAGAACAAGTGAACTGGAATGGAGCCCTAGGACAAGTGAACTGGAATGCAGCCCTAGGACAAGTGAACTGGATTGCAGCCCGATGACAGGCGAACTGGACCGCAGCCTTAGGACAAGTAAACTGGAAAAAGCACTAGGACAAGCGAACTGGAATGCAGCCGTAGGACAAGTGAACTGGAATGCAGCCCTAGGACAAGTGACCTGGAATGCAGCCCTAGGACAAGCATGCTGGAATGCAGCCGTAGGACAAGTGAACTGGAATGCAGCCCTAGGACAAGTGAACTGGAATGCAGCCCTAGGACAAGTGTACTGGAATGCAGCCGTAGGACAAGTGACCTGAAATGCAGCCTTAGGACAAGTATACTCGAATGCAGCCCTGGGACAAGTGACCTGGAATGCAGCCCTAGGACAAGTGAACTGGATTGCAGCCCTAGGACAAGGGACCTGGATTGCAGCCCTAGGACAAGAGCCTGGAATGCAGCCCTAGGACAAGTGAACTGGAACGCAGCCCTAGGGCAAGTGAACTGGAATAAAGCCCTAGGACAAGAGAACTGGAATGCAGCCCTAGGACAAGTGTACTGGAATGCAGCACTAGGACAAGTGACTGGAATGCAGCCCTTGCACAAGTCTACTGCCATGCAGTCCTAGGAAAGTCTACTGGAATGCAGCCGTAGAACAAGTGAACTGTAATGCAGCCCTAGAACATGTGAACTGGAATGCAGCCCTAGAACAAGTGAACTGGATTGTAGCCCTAGGACAAGCAAACTGGAATGCAGCCCTAGGACAAGTGACCTGGAATGCAGACCTAGGACAAGTGACCTGGAATGCAGCCCTAGGGCAAGTGAACTGTAATGCAGCCCTTGGACAAGTGACCTGGAATGCAGCCTTAGGACAAGTATACTGGAATGCAGCCCTGGGACAAGTGACCTGGAATGCAGCCCTAGGACAAGTGAACTGGATTGCAGCCCTAGGACAAGTGAAATGGATTGTAGCCCTAGGACAAGTGAACTGGAATGCAGCCCTAGGACTAGTGTTCTGGAATGCAGCCGTAGGACAAGTGCCCTGAAATGCAGCCTTGGGACAAGTATACTCGAATGCAGCCCTGGGACAAGTGACCTGGAATGCAGCCCTAGGACAAGTGAACTGGATTGCAGCCCTAGGACAAGTGACCTGGATTGCAGCCCTAGGACAAGAGCCTGGAATGCAGCCCTAGGACAAGTGAAATGGAACACAGCCCTAGGGCAAGTGAACTGGAATGCAGCCCTAGGACAAGAGAAATGGAATGCAGCCCTACGACAAGTGTACTGGAATGCAGCACTAGGACAAGTTACTGGAATGCAGCCCTAGCACAAGTCTACTGGAATGCAGCCCTAGGAAAGTCTACTGGAATGCAGCCGTAGAACAAGTGAACTGTAATGCAGCCCTAGAACGTGTGAACTGGAATGCAGCCCTAGAACAAGTGAACTGGATTGCAGCCCTAGGACAAGCGAACTGGATTGCATCCCTAGGACAAGTGACCTTGAATGCAGCCCTAGGACAAGTGAAATGGAATGCAGCCCTAGCACAAGTGAACTGGAGTGCAGCCGTAGGACAAGTGTACTGGAATGCAGTCGTAGTACAAGTGACCTGGAATGCAGCCCTAGGACAAGTAAACTGGATTGCAGCCCTAGGGCAAGTGACCTGGAATGCAGACCTAGGACAAGTGACCTGGAATGCAGCCCTAGGGCAAGTGAACTTAAATAAAGCCCTAGGACAAGTGACCTGGAATGCAGCCCTAGGAAAATTGTAGTGGAATGCAGCCCTAGGTCAAGTGAACTGGAATACAGCCCTAGGACAAGTGAACTGGAATGCAACCCTAGGACAAGTGAACTGGAATGCAGCCCTAGTACAAGTGAACTGGAATGCAGCCCTATGACAAGCGAACTGAATTACAGCCGTAGGACAAGTGTACTGGAATGCAGCCTTAGGACAAGTATACTGGAATGCAGCCCTAGGACAAGTGAACTGGAATGCAGCCCTAGGACAAGTGAACTGGAATGCAGCCCTAGTACAAGTGAACTGGAATGCAGCCCTGGGACAAATGACCTGGATTGCAGCCCAAGGACAAGTGAAATGGATTGCAACCCAATGACAAGTGACCTAGAATAAAGCCCTAAGACAAGAGAACTGGAATGCAGCCCTAGGACAAGTATACTGGAATGTATACCTAGAACTAGTGAACTGGAATGCAGCCCTAGAACAAGTGAACTGGAATGGAGCCCTAGAACAAGTGAACTGGAATGCAGCCCTAGGACCAGTGAACTGGAATGCAGCCCTAGGAGAATTATCTTTGAATGCAGCCCTAGGACAAGTGACCTGGAATGCTGCCCTATGACATGCGTGCTGGAATTCAGCTGTAGGACAAGTAACCTGGAATGCAGCCCTAGGACAAGTGAACTGGAATGCAGCCCTAGGACAAGTGAACTGGAATGCAGCCCTAGTACAAGTGAACTGGAATGCAGTGCTAGGACAAGCGAACTGGAATGCAGCCGTTGGACAAGTGTACTGGAATGCAGCCTTAGGACAAGTATACTGGAATGCATACCTAGAACTAGTGAACTGGAATGTAGCCCTAGAACAAGTGAACTGGAATGCAGCCCTAGGACAAGTGAACTGGAATGCAGCCCTAGGACAAGTAGCTTTGAATGCAGCCGTAGGACAAGTGAACTTGAATGCTGCCCTAGGACAAGTGTACTGAAATGCAGCTGTAGGACAAGTAACCTGGAATGCAGCCCTAGGACAAGTATACTGTAATGCAGACCTAGGATAAGTAAACTGGAATGCAGCCCTAGGACAAGTATACTGGAATGCATACCTAGAACTAGTGAACTGGAATGCAGCCCTAGAACAAGTGAACTGGAATGCAGCCCTAGAACAAGTGAACTGGAATGCAGCCCTAGGACCAGTGAACTGGAATGCAGCCCTAGGGCAAGTATCTTTGAATGCAGCCCTAGGACACGTGAACTGGAATGCATACCTAGAACTAGTGAACTGGAATGCAGCCCTAGAACAAGTGAACTGGAATGCAGCCCTAGAACAAGTGAACTGGAATGCAGCCCTAGGACCAGTGAACTGGAATGCAGCCCTAGGACAAGTATCTTTGAATGCAGCCCTAGGACACGTGAACTGGAATGATTACCTAGGACAAGTGTGCTGGAATGCAGCTGTAGGACAAGTAACATGGAATGCAGCCCTAGGACAAGTATACTGGAATGCAGACCTAGGATAAGTGAACTGGAATGCAGCCCTTGGACAAGTTAACTGGAGTGCAGCCCTAGGACAAGTCTACTGGAACGCAGCCCTAGAACATAGTAAACTGGAATGCAGCTCTAGGACAAGTGAACTGGAATGCAGCCCTTGGACAAGTGAACTGGAGTGCAGCCCTAGAACAAGTGAAATGGAATGTAGCCCTAGCACAAGTGAACTGGAATGAAGCCGTAGGACAAGTGTACTGGAATGCAGCCATAGGACAAGTGACCTGGAATGCAGCCCTAGGACATGTGAACTGGATTGCAGCCCTAGGACAAGTGAAATGGATTGCAGCCCTAGGACAGGTGAACTGGAAGGCAGCACTAGGGCAAGTGAACTGGAAAAAAGCCCTAGGACAAGTGACCTGGAATGCAGCCCTAGGACAAGTATACTGGAATGCAGCCGAAGTACAAATGAACTGGAATGCAGCCCTAGGACAAGATAACTGGAATGCAGCCCTAGGACAAGTGAACTGGAATGCAGCCCTAGGACAAGTCAACTGGAATGCAGCCCTAGGACAAGTGAACTGGAATGCAGCCCTAGTACAAGTGAACTGGAATGCAGCCCTGGGACAAGTGACCTGGATTGCAGCCCAAGGACAAGTGACCTAGAATAAAGCCCTAGGACAAGAGAACTGGAATGCAGGCCTAGGACAAGTATACTGGAATGCATACCTAGAACTAGTGAACTGGAATGCAGCCCTAGAACAAGTGAACTGGAATGGAGCCCTAGAACAAGTGAACTGGAATGCAGCCCTAGGACCAGTGAACTGGAATGCAGCCCTAGGAGAATTATCTTTGAATGCAGCCGTAGGACAAGTGAACTGGAATGCTGCCCTAGGACATGTGTGCTGGAATGCAGCTGTAGGAAAAGTAACCTGGAATGCAGCCCTAGGACAAGTATACTGGAATGCAGACCTAGGATAAGTAAACTGGAATGCAGCCCTAGGACAAGTATACTGGAATGCATACCTAGAACTAGTGAACTGGAATGCAACCCTAGAACAAGTGAACTGGAATGGAGCCCTAGAACAAGTGAACTGGAATGCAGCCCTAGGACCAGTGAACTGGAATGCAGCCCTAGGAGAATTATCTTTGAATGCAGCCCTAGGACAAGTGACCTGGAATGCTGCCCTATGACATGTGTGCTGGAATGCAGCTGTAGGACAAGTAACCTGGAATGCAGCCCTAGGACAAGTGACCTGGAATGCAGCCCTAGGGCAAGTGAACTTAAATAAAGCCCTAGGACAAGTGACCTGGAATGCAGCCCTAGGAAAATTGTAGTGGAATGCAGCCCTAGGTCAATTACACTGGAATGCAGCCCTAGGACAAGTGAACTGGAATGCAGGCCTAGGACAAGTGAACTGGAATGCAGCCCTAGTACAAGTGAACTGGAATGCAGCGCTAGGACAAGCGAACTGGAATGCAGCCGTTGGACAAGTGTACTGGAATGCAGCCTTAGGACAAGTATACTGGAATGCATACCTAGAACTAGTGAACTGGAATGCAGCCCTAGAACAAGTGAACTGGAATGCAGCCCTAGAACAAGTGAACTGGAATGCAGCCCTAGGACAAGTGTACTGGAATGCAGCCCTAGGACAAGTAGCTTTGAATGCAGCCGTAGGACAAGTGAACTTGAATGCTGCCCTAGGACAAGTGTGCTGAAATGCAGCTGTAGGACAAGTAACCTGGAATGCAGCCCTAGGACAAGTATACTGGAATGCAGACCTAGGATAAGTAAACTGGAATGCAGCCCTAGGACAAGTATACTGGAATGCAGCCCTAGGACAAGTGAATTGGAATGCAGCCCTAGGACAAGTGAATTGGAATGCAGCCCTAGGACAAGTGTCCTGGATTGCAGCCCTAGGACAAGTGGACTGAAATGTAGCCCTAGGACAAGTGGACTGAAATGTAGCCCTAGGACAAGTGGACTGAAATGTAGCCCTAGAACAAGTGAACTGGAATGCAGCCCTTGGACAAGTGAACTGGAACAAAGTCTCGTTGTTGTCTGGTAAATATTGTCTATCTAATAAGGTGAAAGAAGCATCATACAAACTCATTCATAGAATCTTCCCTGTAAAGACCTTAATTATACACAGATTTAAAATAGCTATTAATAACAAATGTGTATTTTGTGATTGTGACTCTTGACCATTTTTTGGGGGACTCCTCTCATGTCAGAAGATTTTATTTTAAAATAAACAACTATTAATGCTAATCTGATATTATGTTTTATTTTGATCCAAATGATATGGACCCTGATTTAACTTTCATTGTTCATTTATTTATCTTTCATGGAAGATTCTTTGTCCATAAAATGAAGTGGACAAACCCCTCTTCACACGATTTAAGATATAATTTAAATATTATTTTGAAGTGATCAGTAAATGTAAAAACAAAAAAGCAATAAGTATTTAACAAATTGAAAATTAATATTGATATGTAATACCCCTGTTTGTTAGGTTAATGTACTCTTGTTTGTATATTTCTATTTTTTTGTTGTTGTATTTGTTGTGTTCATAATAAAAACTAAGTTACTAAGTCTTTAACGACACTGTTGTTACACTGGTGAGTAAAAACTCATGCTTCCTAAACTAAAATCTACATTTTCCTCAACTGCGTCCAGTCAGCAGATGGACGAGATGCCGCTTAGGCCCCGTTGTGACTCCGTCAATAATTCAGCAGAGCAAGTTTGTATGAAGGTCTGGTTATTAAATGGGTACATAGTTCAATTGTAATATCCTGTAACACCCTCTGGTGATGAACTTTGCTGCCCTGTTTCCAGTTGTCCACATTTCTGGGAGAACCTATTCAAGTAAGTAAGTAAATAGATTTTGAAAATGGAAAAAAAAAACGATTATATTATTAGCTAACTAGCTACAGTGCAGGCTAACTCAAATGAGCTGCTAAATGAGCTATCTAGACAACTTCAAATACTGTATAGATAGCTAGCTAAGTTAATTAAATATCACCAGCTACCTAACTTCATATTAGCTAGCTATCTTGATGTATTTATCACTGTAAAAAACAAACTCCAAATGCATTTGTAGGTAGCTAGCTAACAGCCATGGAGGAGGGTGAAAGGATAGCAGCCCCAACTGTCAATGAGAGAGGAGGCTATTCTGGATAGGGCAGGTACTTTTGTGTAGTTCCTGGCTCTAGAAGTGAAGACGGAGATAATAGGACCAACATATTCAGTGTGGTGTAATTTGACTAGAATGAAGTCTGTTTCTTGTGAGGTTTTCTGTCCTCAGATAAAGAGCGCTATGAAAGCCAGTCTACATATGAAGAGGTCCCAATGAAGAGCAGTGGTTCTCAGTCCTGGGGACTCAGAGGCACATTGTTGTTTTTGCCTCAGCACTGCACAGCTGATTCAAATGATCAACTCATCATCAAGCTTCAAGTAGTATTTATGTATTCATTTGTGATGCTATCCTTGATATGATCCTGTTATTGTCACATGCTACACATGTACATATGTGTGTCCATGCATCTATCAATCCAATGTTGTCATGATTTGTTATCAGGGATATTATACTTTAGTAATCCACAATGACCTGGTGATGTAACAGTCTAATAATTACATTGTCTTCCATATTCCTACAGATACCTTGTAACTGGAGATTCCTTCAAAACTATTGCCTATAGTTACCGTGTAGGGCACTGCAAGGTTGGGTGACCAGGGTCATCTGGGACTGCCTCCTGGAGGAATTCAGGTGTGTGAAGCCTACCGTGAAGAATAGTAAGACACTTCATTACTTCTATAACTAACTAGCTAAATTGTTTGTCCTTGTGGGTCGGTTCATGTTTTTCAGCATGAAGTGCTCTGCAGCCACTTAATGTGGTGTGGACACCAGGTGAGGCCACACACTCAGATTCCTGTTGAACACTGTCGCTTTAACTACCTTATTTTCTCAATAACATTCTCTCTCCTTCACTTCATCCCTCTCTCCCCTTCTCCCTAAATCCTCTAGGTTATATCAGCTGTGTCGGTGAACCACTCCTCCTGGCTACATAGAGGACACAGCATGATCAGAGGTGAGAGGTCAATTGGTCAGGTCAACAGGAAGTATTATTAAAGAGATGCTTTACATTGAAATACAGATAGATGCAGTAGTCCCATAGTTAATGATCCCAGGTCAGTTTTGCATTTCACCTCCTGATTGATGACTAACAATGTTAGAATAAAAAATAAAAACACAAGGCTTAAACATGCTCTCTCTCTCGTCTGCAGATATGTTTTGTTGTGAGAGGATGCCAACCCCCAGTCCCATCATCGCCACCTCACCTCACCGCTTTTAAGATAACCTTTGGGCCGACTAGAGACACTATTATGTAATTGTGATGAACTGAGAGAATATTTAGCTGCCTTCCCTGCTCCTATGTGTTTACCTCTTTCCCTTTCTGTCTTTTACACCTCCTCCTCTTTCTTCCTCTGTTTTTATAATTCACAACAGATGTGCATTGAAGTACAGATTGAACTTGTATTGATAACACTTGGATAATGAGCTTTTCCATAAACGTTTCACATTCTCTACTGGTTGAAATGAAGTGTAATGTGATGAAATACTCCACCTATCCTGTGTTTATCAGATCAGTGCAGATGAAGGAAATTAGATATTGAGATGAACCGGTGTTAAGAGTATTTACATAGGAAGTGTAGTGTAGTGTTTTTTAACATTATATTTCTGTATATATTAATTAACTAGTTAAATCCTGTTTCTAGTCTATTAGTCACAATGTGTAACCATTGATGTCCCAGGACCAAGATTGGTAAATACTGTTGAAGTGTATAATTGTAATACATACATGCAGACACAGCATCATTCAAAGACTGGAATTTAATACTCCTGGTATTGGATATGACTGAAAAATAATCTCAAATACATTCATACCTAAACTACACCTTTATTTGCCAAGATAGAGTACATGATCAGTGAATATATTAAATGTACAGGCTACATTGTGGGGATCTCATGCATGGTAATAACTACATGTATATACGACTTGCATCCTTGGTACAACATGATATTATATTCTACTCAATCCATAGGCTTCATTAATGTCATTCAGGCTGTTTGAAAATATTTTTATTTAAAAAAAAAGATTTCCACGACAATAGCTAGCACGTGATGTCATCTATCTGCAAGGAACGCTTACAAAATTGTACATTAAATTTGCAGTAAATTCTTCAGCTAGATTCTATACATCCACTGTTTCACAAAACGACAACCTGGTTTGCTGGTTGTTTCAGGAGTCACTAAAACAACCAGAATTACAATTTCATACTAATGTCACAACACCCATAAAGCTAGCCAGCTTAACGTAAAGCTAACTGCTAAATCGCGATTTTCGTAAATGAACTATGATTTTCCTGTCAACTGTACATGTTTTTTACTGACGTTATAATCCTTTACATTTCTGTCCAGTTCTGTGTAGGGGTACACCTCTCTCCTAGTATTTCTGTCCGCCATCTTCGCTGATGAAAGTCAAACAGTCACTAGTCTCTGGTGCAGCAGCGTTCTACCGGTCCTACAGTCACGAGTGCAGCAGCCTCCAAGTGCCGGACCGGTAGAACGTTTAGATGCGATGGAACGGTTGACCCCAAAAAATTATTCACAGAAAAAAATATATTGACTGATATTGATTTATTTAGGGGGGGCTAATGAATATTTTAGTTCTAGTGACGTCCCTGATTCCTACCCTTTAACCTTTTGTCTGAAAATAACATATACATTTTACTCAACTGCGTTACCCACTCCAATCAGCAGATGGCTGTGTGGGAATTTATGGTTATGCGGCTAGTGTGACGTCTAATCTAGTGGACGGAAATCTTCTTTCAACAGCAGCAACAATAGTTAGTCAGACACCTCAGTAGCTTGCAAGACAAAATAGCCGAACCAATATATCGCTTTAGTGTATATTAGCCACTGTGTTTTAAACCCACTTCTGTCGTCTTGGTTAGTTTTCCGATTTAATTTCATATTTACGGTGTTGTAGTTATTAGTCAGCTAGCGGTCTGGTTAAGTTAGCATTAGCCTAGCTAACATCCCCGACCATGCGGTCACTAAGCTACTCTTCTTCTAATGAAGATGAGGATATCACAGTAAAACAAGAAGTAGAGGGTGAGGCCGTTACTGTGAAAGAAGAGGAAGACATGTTCAGAGTGAAAGAGGAGGAGGATGTTACAGTAAAAGGAGAGGATGAAGCAGTTTGTGGAGTGAAAGAGGAGGAGGAGATGACTGTTACATCCAAAAAGGAGGAGGAAGAAGAGGAGGAAACTGGATATCTGGGCCCGGTTTCCCAAACGCATCTTAAGGCATCCAATGGTTCTAACGATGAATTAAGCCATAAGATGGTTTTGAGAAACCGTTCCCTGATTAACACTAGTAAGTACTGTCTTAAAAACAGGCACAAACTCTGCAGTTGAACTGATGTAAGGTGTTAAAGCAGAAATCTACAATTGCTACATCCATATTGTGACTTTTCAATTATTTATTTATAGCCATTGATTCTTGAAGAATATAACACGTATAACACATGCCTCATGAGCTTAGTTCAACTGTTGTACCCCATCAGAACCCCAAATAAGCTTTTTTTACTATAATGTTTAGAAACAATGTAAATCAACACTGTATCGCCTCAACATGGTTAATACTATAATGTTGATATCATGGATGGTCAGTCCTTGCATCCATAGGTCTGTCTGTCTGTAGTTACATTTCTCCAACCCCATAATCATTTTATTACCAGAACAGTGGTGGAATGACAGATTTGTTATTGTTTGAACTGCAGATTGCTGGGTTGTGTGGGTTTTTTAAACAGCAACAAAATGGCTGTCCAGAGGCTTGGTTTGGTAAACAGCTGAGGGATGGGAGAAGGAGAAGTGTAACCACTCTCACATTCATAGAGAGAGCTATTGTAGCAACTGTAACCTAACACCTAGCGACCTCGTCAAGAAGTTCAGACATCTTGGCGTAACAGTTATAAGGTGTTGGCTTGACAGTCGCTGGACCCAAGTTTTAGTTCAGCTCAGGGCTACCCCCAGAATTCACTACACTATGAATACAAGGACTGTCCATCCATGATGTCATAATGATAGTTTTACCAGGTTTCTCGGCTATATAGTATATTCTAGAATTCATCCATGATGTCATAATGATAGGCTAACCAGGTTTCTAGGCTATATAGTATGTTCTATCATTGCCCGTGTAGATTTCCTGTGGGGGTCAAATTATTAGAGCGTTTGATAAGTCATTGTATAATATTCAGCCAATGTTTTTTCATGCCCTTACATTAAAGGCAAGACATATCTAGTTTCAATTACATTCATAAATTGGTTTGAAACCTTTGTTTTAAACCCTTCTCAAAGTTGGTGCCTTGGCGGATAAAAAAAAAGAAAGTTTGTCATGAAACACTATTTTTTATTTATTTAAATGTAACCTTTATTTAACTAGTCAAGTCAGTTAAGAACAAATTATTATTTACAATGACTGCCTACCCCGGACGACGCTGGGCCAATTGTGCGCCCCCCTATGCCTATGGGACTCCCAACCACAGACGTTTGTGATACAGCCTGGATTTGGACCAGGGTGTCTGTAGTGACACCTCAAGCACTGAGATGCAGTATCTGCTGTGCCACTCGAGAGCCCCAGAATCATGTTCCAGTGCTGTCCCCAACTAAAATACATATTGGTCAACCAAGAGTCATTTTCTTTCTACCAATCGCCCCATGTGTTTTTATAAAATCTATATGTACTGAACTTGTCTGATGCTTTAAGCACGCTGTTTGATTAAATAAATTATACATACAAATGACCAGAGGGAGCCAGTCGTCACTATGATCCGACCAGAGGGTACCCCCCCCCTCTGCTGCTGGACTTCATAACTTCTGCTGTTCTGCTCCTGAAATTCAGTAATAGACTACACCAGCAGTCAGCAACCTTTTCTAGTTGGAGGGTCAATTTATCTGACCATTTCTACCAATCTGTGTGCCAGTTATGATTTTCATATGTACATTTTCCTGAAACAGTTTAATTTGCTGTATATGGATTTGCTATAGTGGCTAACGCCCTTGTCCTGAAGCTAGCACCAGTTAGCCTCGAGCCAGGTGCATCTACCGGCTAGCAAACAAAATTACTGCAGCTACAATACCTCTTGCGTAGTAATGACTACCTAACGGCTTCCCTGGTTCATATATTGCTGTTCACTGGACCCTATGATCACTTGGCTAGATAGCTGATGCCTGCTGGACTGTTCATTAATCACAGTTCTCCATTTTGTTTAACTGTCGGCCCCAGCCTCGAACTCAGGCCCTGTGTGTAGTTAACTGACCCTCTCTGCCCATTCATCACCATTGTACCTGTTGTTGTTGTCTTAGCTGATTAACTGTTGTCTTACCCGTTGTCTTAGCTAGCTCTCCCAATCAACACGTGATTGCTTTATGCCTCGCTTTATGTCTCTCTAATATCAATAATCCTTGTATACTGTTGTGTTGTGTATCATTGTTTTGTTTTACTGCATAGCCCCTAGTCCCACTCAACATGCCTCAGAGAACTCATTTGTCCCACCTCCCACACATGCGGTGACCTCACCTAGCATAACTGGTGCCTCCAGTAGATGCAACCGCTTATCGTCACTCAATGCCTAGGTTTACCTCTACTGTACCCGCACCCTACCATACCCCTCTCTGTACATTATGCCTTGAATCTATCCTGCCACGCCCAGAAATCTGCTCCTTTTATTCTCTGTTCACAACGCACTAGACGACCAGTTCTGATAGCCTTTAGCCGTACCCTCATCCTACTCCTCTGTTCCTCGGGTGATGTAGAGGTTAACCCAGACCCTGCGTGTCCCCAGGCTCTCTCATTTGTTGAATTCTGTAACCATAAAAGCCTTGGTTTCATGCATGTTAACATCAGATGCCTCCTCCCTAAGTTTGTTTTACTCACTGCTTTAGCACACTCCGCCAACCTTGATGTCCTTGCTGTGTCTGAATCCTGGCTTTGGAAGGCCACCAAAAATTCTGAAATTTCCATCCCCATCTTCAACATTTTCCGTCAAGATAGAACTGCCAAAGAGGGGAGGAGTTTCAATCTACTGCAGAGGATGGCCTGCAAAGTTCTATCATACTTTCCAGGTCCATGCCCAAACAGTTCGAGCTTCTAATTTTTAAAATTAATTTCTCCAGAAATAAGTCTCTCCCTCTCTCTCTCTGTTGCAGTGTGTTACAGATCCCCCTCAGCTCCCAGCTTTGCCCTGGACACCATATGTGAATTTATTGCCCCCCATCTATCTTCAGAGTTTGTTCTGTTAGGTGACCGAAACTGGGATATGCTTAACCTCTCTAGGGGGTGTGGGACGCTACCATCCCACATAGCCAACATCCAGTGAAATTGCAGAGTGCCAAATTCAAAAACAGAAATACTCATTATAAAAATGCATGAAACATACAAGTGTTATACATCGGTTTAAAGATTAACTTCTTGTTAATCCAACCACGGTGTCAGATTTCAAAAAGGCTTAAGGCGAAAGCATACCATGCAATTATCTGAGATCAGCGCCCAGCAGACAAATCATTGCAAACAGTTACCAGCCAAGTAGAGGAGTTACACAAGTCAGAAATAGCAATAAAATTAATCACTTACCTTTGATGATCTTCATATCGTTGCCCTCACAAGACTCCCATTTACTCAATAAATGTTAGTTTTGTTCGATAAAGTCTCTTTATATCCAAAAACCTCTGTTTGGTTCACGTGTTTTGTTCAATAATCCACAGGCTCAAAAGCAATCACAACAGCCAGACGAAAAGTATCAGTAAAGTTCGTAGAAACATGTCAAACGGTGTTTATTATCAATCCTCAGGTTGTTTTTAGCCTAAATAATAGATAATATTTCAACCGGACAATAACGATGTCAATATAAAAAGTAAACAAGAAAGGCGCTCTCTCGGTGTCACACATGAAAAATCTCTGGGACACTAAATGTGCCACTCATTCAGAGTGGTCTTACTCTCATTTTTCAGAATACAAGCCTGAAATCATTTCTAAAGACTGACGTCTAGTGGATACCATAGGAAGTGCAATTTGAGTCCTAAGTCAATCAAATCTGTATAGGCATTCAATAGAAAACTACAAAAATATAAAAATCCCACTTCCTGGATGAATTTTTATCAGGTTTTCGCCTGTCATATAAGTTCTGTTATACTCACAGACATTATTTTAACAGTTTTGTAAACTGTGTTTTCTATCCAAATCTACCAAGTTTGCTTTTCATACGGAGGTTAAAATAGTGCCCCCTACCCTAGTGAGGTTAACACCCTGGCCGTCCTACAATCCAAGATAGATGCCCTCAATCTCACACAAATTATCAAGGAACCCACCAGGTAAAGCCCTAAATCTGTAAACATGGGCACCCTCATATATATTATCCTGACCAACTTGCCCTCCAAATACACCTCTGCTGTTTTCAATCAGGATCTCAGCGATCACTACCTCATTGCCTGCATCCGTTAGAGGTCCGCGGTCAAACGACTACCCCTCATCATTGTCAAACGCTCCCTAAAACACTTCTGCAAGCAGGCCTTTCTAATCGACCTGGCCCGGGTATCCTGGAAGGATATTGACCTCATCCTGTCAGTAGGGGATGCCTGGTTGTTCTTTAATTGTAATTTCCTCACCACCACCACCACATAAGCATGCCCTTTCAAGAATGTAGAACTAAGAACAGATATAGCCCTTGGTTCACTCCAGACCTGACTGCCCTCGACCAGCACAAAAACATTGAATACTCTGCGATATGCAACTTTTCAGAGAAGTCGGGAACCGATATACACAGTCAGTTAGGAAAACAAAGGCTAGCTTTTTCAAACAGAAATGTGCACCCTGTAGCTCTGAGGCTAGGAAACACTGTCACAACCGATAACTCCACGATAATCGAGAATTTCAACCAGCCTTTCTCTACGGCTGGCCATGCTTTCCTCCTGGCTACCCCAACCCTGGCCAACAGCTCCCCACGCCCTGCAGCTACTTCCCCAAGCCTCCCCAGCTTCTCCTTCACCCAAATCCAGATAGCTGATGTTCTGAAAGAGTTGCAAAACCTGGATCCGTACAAATCAGCTGGGCTAGACAATCTGGACCCTCTCTTTCTAAAATTATCCTCCGCCATTGTGGCAACCCCTATTACTAGTCTGTTCAACCTCTCTTTCGTATCGTCCGAGATTCCTAAAGATTGGAACGCTTTTACGGTCATCCCCCTCTTTAAAGTGGGTGGCACTGTAGACCCAAACTATTACAGACCTATATCCATCCTGCCCTGCCATTCTAAAGTCTTTGAAAGTCAAGTTAACAAATAGATCACTGACCATTTTGAATCCCACCATACCTTCTCCGCTGTGCAATCCAGTTTCCGAGCTGGTCACGGGTGCACCTCAGCCACGCTCAAGGTACTAAACGATGTAACAGCTATTGATAAAAGACAGTACTGTGCAGCCGTCTTCATCAACCTAGCCAAGGCTTTCGACTTTGTCAATCACCGTATTCTTATCGGCAGACTCAACAGCCTTCGTTTTTCAAATGACTGACTCGCCTGGTTCACCAACTACTTCTCAGGCAGAGTTCAGTGTGTCAAATCGGAGGGCCTTTTGTCCGGACCTCTGGCAGTCTCTATGGAGGTACCACAGGGTTCAATTCTCAGAACGACTCTTTTCTTTGTATATACCAACGATGTTGCTCTTGCTGCGGGTGATTCCTTGATCCACCTCTACGCAGATGACACCATTCTGTATACATCTGGCCCTTCTTTGGACACTGTGTTAACAAACCTCCAAACGCGCTTCAGTGCCATTCAACACTCCATCCATGGCCTCCAACTGCTCTTAAACGATAGCAAAAATAAATGTATGCTCTTCAACCGATCGCTGCCCCCCCAGCACCACTACTCTGGATGGTTCTATCTTAGAATATGTGGACAACTATAAATACCTAGGTGTTTGGCTAGACTGTAAACTCTCCTTCCAGACTAATATTAAGCATTTCCAATCCAAAATTAAGTCTTCCTATTTCGCATCAAAGCTACCTTCACTCACGCTGCCAAATATACCCTCGTAAAACTTATCCTACCGATCCTTGACTGTGGCGATGTCATTTTCAAAATAGCCTCCAACACTCTACTCAGCAAACTGGATTAAATCTAGCACAGTGCCATCCATTTTGTTACCAAAGCCCCATATACCACCCACCACTAGGACCTGTATGCTTTCGTCGGCTGGCCCTCGCCACGTGTTCGTCGCCAAACCAACTGGCTCCAGGTCATCTATAAGTCTTTGCTAAGCCGCCTTCACTCAGCTCACTGGTCACCATAGCAACACCCACCCATAGCACGTGCTCCAGGAGGTATATCTCACTGGTCATCCCCAAAGCCAACACCTACTTTGGCCGCATTTCCTTCCAGTTCTCTGCTGCCAATGACTGGAACGAATTGCAAAAATCGCTGAAGTTGGAGACATATCTCCCTCACTAACTTTAAGCATCAGCTATCTGAGCAGCTTACCTCACCGATTGCTGATAGCCCATCCAACTGCCTACCTCATCCCCATGTTTTTATTGATTTTTTTTTTGCTCTTTTGCACACCAGTATTTCTACCTGCACATCTATCACTCGTGTTAAATTGTTTAATACTTCGCTACTATGACCTATTTATTGCCTTACCTTCGTACTCCATTTGCACACTGTATATAGATTTTTCTATTGTGTTGTTGACTGTACTTTTGTTTCTCACTTGTAACTCTGTGTTGTTTTTGTCGCACTGCTTTGCTTTATCGTGGCCAGGTTGCAGTTGAGAACTTGTTCTCATCTAGCCTACCTGGTTAAATAAAGGTGAAATATATCTATATTTTTAAATAGTAGCTTTATTGACAACACTCAAATCGAAACTGTCATTAACGCAGTTCTTCAATAATTACACATAATTCTTAATACTGTAGCTGTTTAGTTACAGTCACATGTTCAACTATCATCAGAAGATCCAGGAAATAATTTTCTGAATGCCAGTCAAATGACAAACATCACGACATAACAACAATCAAAGTGCTTCTTCATTCATTACTATGGTCAAGACAGTTATGCCATGTTCCATGTTGGATCCAACATCCCTAACAAATTGATGTTTATAATGTTATTGTCTGCTTGATTTACTGTAGGGTCTCGTTGGTCTGTTTGCACACAGAGATACTTAGCTCATAATGTGTAGAGAACTGTTCCTTGATGGATAGGCTATTGTACAACACAGAGCTGTTTTCCTGTATTTGTTGTTAGGTGGGTCCTACAGTAGGTCTATGTTATTGTTAGGTGAAATTATGGGTCCTACAGTAGATCTATGCAAACTGCCAATTTGTCAAACAGTGTACAAACTCTCCTTGTCAGGCTGATGAAAAGGCCAAAGAGCATTTTACTGGTTGAAGTGTTTTTTAAGTACAAAGCGGTTGATTTGCAATGATGTACACAAACATTATATTAAGCAGGACATTCAAAAGAGCCTGACAATTATAATCCAAAGCGTGAAATGCATTCATTAGCAATCTGGAGATGGAGGTTACTCCCCTGAGTTTCCCCCATTCAGAATACATTGTGAAAGACGAAAACCTTTGCTCACCATTTTTGCTCCAGGCAGATATACTACATACAATTTTAGCAAACACAGAAAGGGGCCTATATTGGAGACCAAAAGTCGTCTGGCACACTGCTTAGAGTTTCAACAACATGAATAACTAATTTCTAGTCTACAAACATAGATGTTGCTACTAATTTGAAAACAAGACAAAATATGACTATTGTTGCTCATTTTAAGACAAATGTCAAATAATCATTACATTCATTACAGATGTCAATTGTTGCCAACAGCGTAGCCATAATGTTGTACATCACCTTATACAGTGGATTTCTGCTGTTGTGGGCCTTTAACCATCTGTATGACTTTGTCATTCACACAGGAGAGAGAACTGTCTACCATGGGTCCTCTTGGGAGCCTCAACAACCTCATGATGCTGACAAGGCAGAGAAGAGTCTCTCTAGATCAGAACTCCTCAAGAAACACCAGCAGACACCCACGGGAAAGAAATCTCATTGCTGCTCTGACTGTGGGAAAAGATTCACCTCATCAGCAGGCATTAAAATTCATCAGAGAATCCACACTTTAGAGAAACCATATTGCTGTGATCAATGTGGGAAGAGGTTTACTCAGCTATGCAACCTAATATCACACCAGAGAATACACACAGGAGAGAAACCTTATAGCTGTGATCAATGTGGGAAGAGTTTTACTCAGCTATGCACACTAATATCACACCAGAGAATACACACAGGAGAGAAACCATACAGCTGTGAGGAATGTGGGAAGAGTTTTGCAAGGTCGAGCAATCTGATTCTTCACCAGAGAACACACACAGGAGAGAAACCTTATATCTGTGATCAATGTGGGAAGAGTTTTACTCAGCTAAGCAGCCTGATATCACACCAGAGAAAACACACAGGAGAGAAACCATATAGCTGTGATGAATGTGGGAAGAGTTTTGCAAGGTCGAGCAATCTGACTCTTCACCAGAGAACACACACAGGAGAGAACCCCTATAGTTGTACTCAATGTGGGAAGTTTTTTTTTACATCTAGCCATCTGAAGATACACCAGAGAAGACACACAGGAGAGAAACCTTATAGCTGTACTCAATGTGGGAAGTGTTTTGTTCAATCTAGCCATCTGAAGAAACACCAGAGAACACACACAGGAGAGAAACCTTATAGCTGTACTCAATGTGGGAAGAGTTTTGTTCAATCTGGGGAACTGAAGATACACCAGAGAACACACACAGGAGAGAAGCCCTATTGCTGTTCTCAATGTGGGAAGAGTTTTGTTCAATCTAGCCATCTGAAGAAACACCAGAGAACACACACAGGAGAAAAACCCTATAGCTGTGATCAATGTGGGAAGCATTTTACTCAGTCAAGCCACCTGATATCACACCAGAGAACACACACAGGAGAGAAACCTCATAGCTGTACTCAATGTGGGAAAAGTTTTACTCAGTCAAGCCACCTGATATCACACCAGAGAACACATACAGGAGATAAATCTTATAGCTGTGATATATAGATATCTGATTAAACATCAGAAAATACATGCATGAAGGAGTTTTTTCATGATATCAAACATTGTAGAAGGAGTATTTGGGTGCTGATTGTCTCAAGGTTGGGCAGTCAAAACGTTTTGTGTTTTGCTTTTAGCCAGTGCATCACAATTTATTTTGACTAAGTTTTTCCCGTATTGGAGATGAGTTTTGTTTGGGCTCTTTCCAAGGGGACGAGAGTTCTAGAGGCAAGTGGAGTTTTAGGAAGACATGAGTTCTAGAAGCTAGTGAGTTTTAAGGATTCTATAGAAAGAAAAAGAAAAGATACGATTGTATATTATTATTTAGAAATAAATGTTTTTTTATTGTTTTTAATTGTTGACAGCCAGTAGATACCATGTTTATATTGTAGACGGTGAAGTATTGTAGTAGATTATGTGAAATGGAAGTTATTTTCTGTTGGTGGTGCGCAAACTTTTCCAACAACAAGATAGGATATATTTGTTGTTTTTAGGGGGAAAGTGTTACAGGCTTTCGTTTTTCCATTTATGTTTTGAGGTTGGACTTTAGCACATAGGAAAGGGGGATACCTAGTCTGTACAACTGAATGCATTCAACGGAAATGTGTCTTCAGTGCACTGATTGGTGTCACTTCGTTAGCACGTAGGACGCACTGATTGGTGTCACCTCGTTAGTCAGTATGTGTTACATTTGTGCTGGCTTGTCCATCTCGTTAGTGGGAAGGTGTTTCACCTGACCTGGTCCTATTTAAGAGTGTCTGGCCCAGTGCTCCAGTTGTCTTGATAGATGTGGAGAGTCAACACCTTTAGTTGCTCCACCTTTTTGGTTTAAAGATGTTTTCATTTCAGGTTGAAGCTTCTTTCTGAAGAGAGCTTATTTTTTTAAATGAATCAATACAAGCTAACAAGATCGGTTCCGGGGATTGGTATGGCAAATACCTTACGATTTGCCTGGACTGAAAAGGAGATGGAGCCGTGGAGTAGAGAGACATTTGGAAGGACTATTTTGATGGGATGCCTCAGGATAGAGGTGAAGGAAGTGCTCTGCCTTCAAGGGAACCCGAATGAGAAGGCTTTCGATGTGACGTTTCACAAAGAAGAAAAACACGACGAAGTAATGAAGATGGCAAAGGAAGCGGAGAAAACGGGACCCCTGTGCCATTATGCGGTGACCAGCCTGGCGAAGAACAACTTCAGGGTGGTCACCGTAACCATGTACAATCCGCATGTGAAAGATGAAGAGGTGAGGGCCTTTCTGGGGAGGTACATGGACAATGTCTCCTCAGCGAGGTACCTCAGGGACTCCCTGGGTTTCTGGAACGGGAGAAGAGGTTTCCAGGCGTTACTCAGGGAGTCCCCGAAGAGTGTGGATGGCTACCTCCATCCTCCGGCGATGTTCTCCCTGGGGGCTGACAGGGGAACACTCTACTATGCGCGTCAGCCCCCGTTCTGCAGGCGTTGTATGGCCTACAGCCATATCCTGGCCTCGTGCAGTGCCAAGAGGTGTCGATTTTGTGGGTCGGAAGAGCACGAGGCCAAGGAATGTGACGAGCCCAAGGCTTGCCACGGGTGTGGCTCAAGAGCACACCTGTGGCGTGATTGCCCGGCTCGTCACAGGTCATACGCGTCTGCAGCTGGGGGGGAGCGGGGGATGGGGGGAGGAAAGAGAGGACGCATGCGGATTGTACGGATGGCACAGGGGAAAGGACGGAGAAGGACGAGGAAGGGAAGAAGGAAGAGGCGAAAAGAAAGAGGAGAGAAGATGGAAAGAAGGAAAAAGAAGGAGAGATTAAAAAGAAGGTGGAAGAACGTGGAGGAGCAGAGAAGAGGGAGAAGGGGACAGTGGTACGAGAAGGAGCGTTTTTTTGTTATTTAGAGGGTGTGGGGTTTGATTTCTGTTTTTTACAGGAGGCTCACCTGAGGGATGGTGGGGATGTGTGTAGATTTAAGAGGGAGTGGGATAAGGGGGAATCTTTTTGGGGCATAGGAGGGGTGCACTCAACAGGAGTAGGGATTTTGTGTGGGCATAGAGAGGTTAAAATAGAGAACACTTTTGTAATAATGCAGGGTAGAGTTTTGGGGATAGATGTTAAGTTTAGAGAAGCTAGATATAGGTTAATTGGGGTGTATGGGCCACAGGTGGCGGCAGACAGGAGGGAGATGGTGGACTGTCTGGCGCCCCTGTGTGTTACAAACAGGCACTTGGTGATAGGAGGAGACTTTAATATAGATTTAGGGTTAGGCGGTGATAGTAGTGCAGGTGCCATCTCTGGGCTAATGGCTTGCCATGGTCTGGTTGATGGTGGCCTGCACACTACTCCGGCAATGGTCGGTCCTACATGGCGCAACTCCAGGGGGGTTGCGCGGAGGCTCGACTACATTTTTGTATCCAGGTCTTTGGGTCAGTTGTCTGGGCGGCTGTTGCCTGTTTTCTTCACGGATCACGACGGGGTGTTCCTGCAGGTGGGGTCGCCAGTCTGCCTCTTCGGTAGGGGGTACTGGAAGTTAGATTGGGCTATACTGGAGGAGCAGGCTTTCGTTGATGCATTTTTTTGTTTCTTTCGGAGGCTTGACGGCCTCCGGTCCATGTGCGAGGGGGTGTTAGAGTGGTGGGATTTAGTCAAGGGGAGGATAAGGGCTTTTATAATAGGATATTGTAGAAGGAAAAAAAGGGAGGAAAGGAGGGAGGTGGATCGTATCCAAAGGTTAATTGAACTCGAGTACGAGGCAGGCAACCTCGGCGGGTCGATTGACTGAGAGAGATTCGCAGCCCTAAAGGCGCAGCTCAGGGAGCTGCAGGAGCAGAAGGCTCGAGCTTTCCTGGAGCGTGCGCATAGTGGCTTTCTAGAACATAATGAGACTTGTTCCGCTATGTTCTTTAAGTCGGTTAGGGCCAGACAGAGTAGGAAGGTAATGAAGGGAGTTAGGGAAGAAAATGGTAGTATAGTAAGTAAACCAGAGGAAATGGTCAGGGTGACAACTGATCATTTCCAAGGTTTATTTAAGGAAAGGGAAATAGATGTAGAGCAGGGAAACGTGTTTTTAGAACACTTGTCCCGGCGGTTGCCAGAGGACATTAGAGACGTGATGGAGGCCCAGATCTCACTAGAAGAGGTTGAGAGCGCTCTTAGGAGGATGGGAAAAGGGAAGGTGCCTGGGATGGATGGGCTGCCGGCTGAGTTTTACCTCAAGTTTTGGGGTATACTTGGACCAGTGGTTCTCGAAGTCTTGAAGGCCATCCTTGAGACGGGGGTCCCGGGGGGATCAATGGCTGTTGGTGTGCTGTCACTTCTTTATAAGAAGGGGGAAGCAACTGACCTTGGCAACTGGCGGCCATTGACCATGCTGTGCGTAGATTACAAGATTCTTGCAAAGGTTTTAGCAGACCGGTTGCGCACAGCCCTTCCCTACGTCGTCCACGAGGATCAGACGTGTGGGGTAGAGGGCCGCTCTATAAGATGGAACCTACAGTTGATCAGGGATTCCATCGCTTGGGTTGAAGATAGAGGGCTGCCTTTAATGGTAGCAGCGCTAGATCAGGCGAAAGCTTTTGATCGCGTGAATAGATATTTTCTATTCAGGGTGTTAGGTAGATTAGGATTTGGGGAGAAGTTTATAGGATGGATCCGTACTTTATATGTCGGAGCGGGGTGTCGAGTTAGTGTAAATAGTCACTTAGGTGACGTTTTTGACCTCTCGTCTGGGGTCAGGTAGGGATGCCCACTCTCGGCTCTCCTCTTCGTTCTGTACATGGAGCCTCTGGGGGCTGCCATTAGGGCAGACACAGGGGTGGAAGGCTTGTTGATCCCTGGAAGCGGTGGGCTGCGTGTTAAGATGACGCAGTACGCCGACGACACTTCCTTGCTGTTGTGCAAGGACTCGTGCCTGACAAGGTCCCTTGCCATCTTTGGGGATTTCACCCGAGCGTCGGGAGCAGTTCTGAACCATGCAAAGTCTTCCGTCAAGTTTTTCGGAAGATGGCGCGGTAGAACGGATGTGCCTGGGGGGTTATCTCTCTGTGAAGGGGCCCTGAGGATTCTCGGGGTTCATTTTGAGACCTCCGGCTCAGCGACGCTAAACTGGAACATGCGTATCGCAGTGGTACAGAGGAAGCTAGCAATGTGGAAGGCTAGGTATGTCTTTTATGGGCAAAGTCCTGGTCCTAAAGGTGGATGTGTTGCCCTCTCTTTTGTACGTGGCATACATCTACCCATTGCTGGCTTGTCTGAGGAGGCCTCTAGTGAGGCTTGTGTTTCAGTTTATGTGGAGTGGCAGGTGCGAGTGGGTCGCCAGGGCACGCATGATCTGTCCCATCGGGGAGGGAGGTAGGGGGGTACCACATTTCCCCCTCAAGCTGGACGCCTTTTTTGTTTCTTTCTTGTTGACGGAGCTTGCTCGTCCGGTTATACACCCGTCCGGTTACCTCCTGCGGGTGTTCTTCTTGTATAAGGCGAGAAGCGTAATGGTGTGGTCTAACGCGGGTCCTCGGGCGGAACAGCTGCCGTGGCATTTTGGCCATGCGGCCAAGTGGCTGCATGCGCACCCCGAGGTTGAAGTTGCCCGAGTAGGTTTAGACCACAGGCACCTGTACGAGGAGGTCAGGCAGGCAGGGAGTCCTGCGCCTGTAGCGGGCATCTCGTCAGTGGTCTGGGAGGGAGTGCAGGCGCGGGGCCTGGACAATAGGCTCAAGGACCTGAATTGGTTGGGCCTCCATAAGTGCTTGCCGGTACGTGCCATCTTGTACCGGTATAGTTTGGTGCAATCCCCCACCTGTCCAAGATCCTCTTGTGGCAGGGAGGAGACTGTGCGCCATGCCTTCTGGGACTGTGCCTTTGCCGGACTAGTCTGGGCTAGGGCACGGGTAATGCTAGGTGTGGTTAGGAGTGATTTTGTTTTGACATGGGCTAGGCTAGAGAGAGGCGTAGGGAGAGCAAAGGGAACGGATAGGGACAGGTTTCTGCTCTGGCTTCTCATGAGTCTCTTTAAAAAGGGACTGTGGGAAGCCAGGCAGAATTTAGTCAAGACAGGGAGAGATTGGGGGGTGGAAGGGATAGTGAGAAGGGTGGAAGGTGATTTGAGGGGGAAGATGAAGAGGGAGGAGAGGAAGTGGGGGAAGCATGCGGCACGGGAGAGGTGGAAAGGGGGTTTAGGGCTGGGAGTGTTAGAGTGAGTTTGGTAAGGGGATAGATTAGGGAAGGGGAGATAGGGAAAGGGTTAGGTATTGGGAGGGACGATGCTCCCCTGAGGTTTGTTTTTGTTTGATGTTTTTGTAAATAGAATTAATTAAGAATGAATGAGAATTATGATTTTGTAATAGTATGAATGGTATTGATTGTAATAAATTATTTTAACCACCTTTTTGGTTTGCTTCCTGTCTTTAATTTTGGTGTGGATTTTTCTTTTGTTTGCCTCTTGGTCAGAATTAGTTGTTGTTACTAGTCAACTTTCAGTGGACACCCCCATAGTGTCATTCAGAATCCCTCCTAAAACCCCACCTGTTTAGTTTTTGTTGTCAGTGACTTTGTTATTTCCCTTTTCTATTTAAGTGACATTTCTGGTTTTCTTGCTGGGAAATGTAACAACAAACAATGTAGTAAAACAAGCTTATATTTTTTTGGTTGTAGCATCCAGTTCTTGTTAATCAGGCATTTCCTTGAAATGTTCATTAGTCTTTCAGTTGTTATTCTGTTTGCTGTGTATGTTTTTATTTGTTTGTTTTTTCTGTGAAATGTGCTGTTTAATTAAAGCTTGGTTTGGACATATTGCAAAATAAATGGAACCAATCAACAGACTCTTGCTCCATCTTAGTATGAAAAACAGTATACATTCAGTGCATTTGTTGAAGATGGAAAATGTTGAAATCAACAATACGTCAAAGGATTCAATTACTGAGAACTGCATTTTTTAAAAATGGATCAAACGGATCAATCTCACTTTTCCAGCCTGCTGAAGGTGTGATGGAGTGGTAAACACCACCCCCGGCTCTACCAGAGGCTTGAGGTGGTCTCCCACAGCTCTTCTTATGTCATGTCCTGTGGCCTTGCAGTTCCATTTCTTGACTGCCCCTGCAACACAAAAACATTTAGTCATATTATATAAAACATTCAGGGCTGGTTTCCCAGCTAATCTTAGTCCCAGACTAAAATGGTTGTTTGAGCTGTCTTATCTCAAAGCGACTTGCACAGACTTCTCTGTAAATAGTGGTAGATTTTGCCTGTTCTGGACTAAACAAAGCCGATTGCAAGAGGGCAGATTAGAGCTACTTTAGGACTAAATGGAAGCTTAAATGAATCTTTCAAAGAGGCGGGTTTAACTTCTGCTTCGTGCTGTTTGTGAGGGAGCCTGGACTATTTGGAATGTTTAAATGAAGACCAACATGCACTACAGAGGTCAGACCAGTACTGGCGGATAGGAGTCATCCATTACATTACTTTGAGACCTTTTTCCTATGTACAAAGAAAATGAATTGGAGATAATATCTCTGCTTGAGCCTAGACTTTCCTCTCTGTCTCAAAGAGGAAGGCCTTCACCCAATTCTCTCCAACTTCTGATCACTTTGAGGTTTTAGGCATCTGGAATCTTTCATTGTGAAACTGGTGATTTGTATGGTTCCAGTGAAGAAACTTGTGTGTTTAATTGTTCAAAGTCTGCAGGGCCATTTGTGAACTGAGGAGTCTTTACATCAAGTCTTCTGATGCTGTTGGTCAAGCCAACTATAAAGTGCAATTCTCTGAATATGGGCAGTTCCCAGAAGTGATGGCTGGTTAGATGGATATCATTTTCCCAGCAAGTGTCCATCAACTCCTAATGCTGAGGAGTACCGTAACCATAACAACTGGTTTCCCATCAACTCCTGATGCTGAGGAGTACCGTAACCATAACACCTGGTTTTCCATCAATGTTCAGGGTGGATGCACTCCTCATTGAGAGTTCTCAAACATTGTTGCCCGTTGGAAAGGTGCAACTCAGGATTGAAGGATTTCCCTCAACTCTTCATTGGTCTCAGTTTCAGAGAGGACAACATAGTGGACAACTACTTGGTGACAGTGGATATTAGGGTGAGAAACATGGTCTACTAATAGTTACTCCATATTAACATGGTCTACTAATAGTTACTATGGAGTAATATGGTCTACTAATAGTTACTACAGTGTAACATGTTCTACTAATAGTTACTACACAGTAACATGTTCTACTAATAGTTACTACATTGTAACATGGTCTACTAATAGTTACTACATAGTAACATGGTCTAATAATAGTTACTACATAGTAACATGGTCTACTAATAGTTACTACATAGTAACATGGTCTACTAATAGTTACTACATAGTAACATGGTCTACTAATAGTTACTACATAGTAACATGGTCTTCTAATAGTTACTACATAGTAACATGGTCTAGGAATAGTTACTCCATAATAGCATTCCTTTCCTCTGGAAAAAGAACACGGTTAGAAGCACAAATAAACTCATATGCTTCTTAGAATGAAGAAGAATAAAGATTGACACAGACAGAGGAATATATTTACCAAAGGAAGTAACCAATTTACTGTCTTTGGTTATAAGAGCCAGTACACAGTGAGTTGGTATATGTACCATTTGTGCTCAGTTCTTCATCTGATCTGTCCAAATGGTCACCGTCAGGTATACCATCCAGAGGTTGGTCATCGTCTGGTATATACCATCCAGAGGTTGGTCATCGTCTGGTATATACCATCCAGAGGTTGGTCATCGTCTGGTATATACCATCCAGAGGTTGGTCATCGTCAGGTATACCATCCAGAGGTTGGTCATCGTCTGGTATACCATCCAGAGGTTGGTCATCATCCGGTATACCATCCAGAGGTTGCTGCTGCTCTTTTATTCCAGACAGGAAGCCACTCAGTTCATCAGTGTTGTGTTGTTTTGGTGGTCCACCACCAGTAGTAAATCTCTCTCTGCTTTCTTTCTTTTTAGAGACAGTTTAAGGTTTTTCCACAGAGTCTATAAAAAGGCAGAGATAATTTAATTATATTTTATTCCATGTGTAACTCTTTGTTGTATGTGTCGAATTGCTTTGATTTATCTTGGCCAGGTCGCAATTGTAAATGAGAACTTGCCAACCTGGTTAAATAAAGGTGAAATAAAAAATAAATGAATTAAATATATCACCTCTAGTTGTTGTTTCTTCTTGTAATCCTGATAATAAATTAAATATATCACCTCTAGTTGTTGTTTCTTCTTGTAATCCTGATAATAATGCAGGTATCTCACCTCTAGTTGTTGTTTCTTCTTGTAATCCTGATAATAATGCAGGTATCTCACCTCTAGTTGTTGTTTCTTCTTGTAATCCTGATAATAATGCAGGTATCTCACCTCTAGTTGTTGTTTCTTCTTGTAATCCTGATAATAATGCAGATATCTCACCTGAAGTTGTTGTTTCCTCTTGCAATCCTGATAATAATGCAGATATCTCACCTGAAGTTGTTGTACTCTTCTTGTGGTAACATTTCCATTGAATTCACAGCAAATTGCAGCCCAACCTGCTTGTTCTACTGCTCAGTAGCAGCAGTGTGGTTTTTACCTTCAATAACTGGATGGTTTTGACAACATTTGTTTAGGAGCGTTTTTTCAGACAGACTAAAGTTTTTTTGAACAAATTATTTTTTCCTCTGCTTTTGTTTCGTCTCAAGATTACTGAACCTAATCAGGATTAACCCAGGTGTTCATACTGAACCTAATCAGGCTTAACCCAGGTGTTCTCATTTAGGCTTACTTACCTGACTCCAGGACTCCAGTCTCCGACTAACTAAGCCACGTTCAGGAAAGCTTCTTAAGTGTCCTAGTTTAACTAGTCCTGGCTTAATCTAAGCCCTGCAGGGTCTGAATGAAACCTAATGTCCAGTGGGATTGATCTGTTTGATCCAATTGTTTGTTTCAGTTTACAGTTGTTGAATCCTTTAACGGATTGTTGATTTTCAAAACTTTTCATTTTCAACAAATGCACTGGGTTGGTTGAAAAGTGAAACTGTTTTGACATAGTGGAAGATACACTGAATTGATACTGATTTTCATACTAAAATGGACTAAAATATGTGCTCATTAGTTATGCAAGAGTGCGGCAGGTAGCCTAGTGGTTAGAGCTGACAAGGTAAAAATATGTTGTTCTGCCCCTGAACAAGGCAGCACTGTTCCCTGGTAGGCAATCATTGTAAATAAGAATTTGTTCTTAACTGACTTGCCTAGTTAAATAAAGGTTAAATGAAATAATTAAGTCTGTTGATTGTCAGTCATGAGGTTAATTTGTTTTGCAATATGTTCAAATCAAATCCAGCTTTATTTATACAGCACATTTCAGACATAGATGCAACCCAATAGCTTCACAGGAAAAAAACAAAATGAATACAAACAAAAATATTTAGTACACAACAAACAGAAGATTAACAACTGAAAGAATAATGAACATTAAGGAAATTCCATTGATTAAAATATGAATTGGATGCAATATCCAACCCAAAATATTGGCTTGTTTTTTAGGAGGGGCTCTGAAAGACACTATGTGGGTGTCCACTGGACGTTGACTAGTGACAACAACTGGGACATAAAAGACACCCACCATGAGATCCACTAAATCTGCCCAAGAAGAGGCAAACAAAAGAAAAACCCACAACAAACTTAAAGACAGGAAGTAAACCAAAAAGGTGGTTAAAATAATTTATTACAATCAATACCATTCATACTATTACAAAATCATAATTCTCATTCATTCTTAATTAATTGTATTTACAAAAACATCAAACAATAACAAACCTCAGGGGAGCATCGTCCCTCCCCGTCATACCTAACCAATACCTAACCCTTTCCCTATCTCCCCTTCCCTAATCTATCCCCTTACCAAACTCACTCTAACACTCCCAGCCCTAAACCCCCTTTCCACCTCTCCCGTGCCGCATGCTTCCCCCACTTCCTCTCCTCCCTCTTCATCTTCCCCCTCAAATCACCTTCCACCCTTCTCACTATCCCTTCCACCCCCCAATCTCTCCCTGTCTTGACTAAATTCTGCCTGGCTTCCCACAGTCCCTTTTTAAAGAGACTCATGAGAAGCCAGAGCAGAAACCTGTCCCTATCCGTTCCATTTGCTCTCCCTACGCCTCTCTCTAGCCTAGCCCATGTCAAAACAAAATCACTCCTAACCACACCTAGCATTACCCGTGCCCTAGCCCAGACTAGTCCGGCAAAGGCACAGTCCCAAAAGGCATGGCGCACAGTCTCCTCCCTGCCACAAGAGGATCTTGGACAGGTGGGGGATTGCACCAAACTATACCGGTACAAGATGGCACGTACCGGCAAGCACTTATGGAGGCCCAACCAATTCAGGTCCTTGAGCCTGTTGTCCAGGCCCCGCGCCTGCACTCCCTCCCAGACCACCGACGAGATGCCCGCTACAGGCGCAGGACTCCCTGCCTGCCTGACCTCCTCGTACAGGTGCCTGTGGTCTAAACCTACTCGGGCAACTTCAACCTCGGGGTGCGCACGCAGCCGCATGGCCAAAATGCCACGGCAGCTGTTCCGCCCGAGGACCCGCGTTAGACCACACCATTACGCTTCTCGCCTTATACGAGAAGAACACCCGCAGGAGGTAACCGGACGGGTGTATAACCGGACGAGCAAGCTCCGTCAACAAGAAAGAAACAAAAATGGCGTCCAGCTTGAGGGGGAAATGTGGTACCCCCCCTACCTCCCTCCCCGATGGGACAGATCATGCGTGCCCTGGCGACCCACTCGCACCTGCCACTCCACATAAACTGAAACACAAGTCTCACTAGAGGCCTCCTCAGACAAGCCGGCAATGGGTAGATGTATGCCACATACAAAAGAGACGGCAACACATCCACCTTTAGGACCAGGACTTTGCCCATAAAAGACAAATACCTAGCCTTCCACATTGCTAGCTTCCTCTGTACCACTGCGATACGCATGTTCCAGTTTAGCATCGCTGAGCCGGAGGTCTCAAAATGAACCCCGAGAATCCTCAGGGCCCCTTCACAGAGAGATAACCCCCCAGGCACATCCGTTCTACCGCGCCATCTTCCGAAAAACTTGACGGAAGAATTTGCATGGTTCAGAACTGCTCCCGACGCTCGGGTGAAATCCCGCACAGCATGGTCAATGGCCGCCAGTTGCCAAGGTCAGTTGCTTCCCCCTTCTTATAAAGAAGTGACAGCACACCAACAGCCATTGATCCCCCCGGGACCCCCGTCTCAAGGATGGCCTTCAAGACTTTGAGAACCACTGGTCCAAGTATACCCCAAAACTTGAGGTAAAACTCAGCCGGCAGCCCATCCATCCCTGGCACCTTCCCTTTTCCCATCCTCCTAAGAGCGCTCTCAACCTCTTCTAGTGAGATCTGGGCCTCCATCACGTCTCTAATGTCCTCTGGCAACCGCCGGGACAAGTGTTCTAAAAACACGTTTCCCTGCTCTACATCTATTTCCCTTTCCTTAAATAAACCTTGGAAATGATCAGTTGTCACCCTGACCATTTCCTCTGGTTTACTTACTATACTACCATTTTCTTCCCTAACTCCCTTCATTACCTTCCTACTCTGTCTGGCCCTAACCGACTTAAAGAACATAGCGGAACAAGTCTCATTATGTTCTAGAAAGCCACTATGCGCACGCTCCAGGAAAGCTCGAGCCTTCTGCTCCTGCAGCTCCCTGAGCTGCGCCTTTAGGGCTGCGAATCTCTCCCAGTCAATCGACCCGCCGAGGTTGCCTGCCTCGTACTCGAGTTCAATTAACCTTTGGATACGATCCACCTCCCTCCTTTCCTCCCTTTTTTTCCTTCTACAATATCCTATTATAAAAGCCCTTATCCTCCCCTTGACTAAATCCCACCACTCTAACACCCCCTCGCACATGGACCGGAGGCCGTCAAGCCTCCGAAAGAAACAAAAAAATGCATCAACGAAAGCCTGCTCCTCCAGTATATCCCGATCTAACTTCCAGTACCCCCTACCGAAGAGGCAGACTGGCGACCCCACCTGCAGGAACACCCCGTCGTGATCCGTGAAGAAAACAGGCAACAGCCGCCCAGACAACTGACCCAAAGACCTGGATACAAAAATGTAGTCGAGCCTCCGCGCAACCCCCCTGGAGTTGCGCCATGTAGGACCGACCATTGCCGGAGTAGTGTGCAGGCCACCATCAACCAGACCATGGCAAGCCATTAGCCCAGAGATGGCACCTGCACTGCTATCACCGCCTAACCCTAAATCTATATTAAAGTCTCCTCCTATCACCAAGTGCCTGTTTGTAACACACAGGGGCGCCAGACAGTCCACCATCTCCCTCCTGTCTGCCGCCACCTGTGGCCCATACACCCCAATTAACCTATATCTAGCTTCTCTAAACTTAACATCTATCCCCAAAACTCTACCCTGCATTATTACAAAAGTGTTCTCTATTTTAACCTCTCTATGCCCACACAAAATCCCTACTCCTGTTGAGTGCACCCCTCCTATGCCCCAAAAAGATTCCCCCTTATCCCACTCCCTCTTAAATCTACACACATCCCCACCATCCCTCAGGTGAGCCTCCTGTAAAAAACAGAAATCAAACCCCACACCCTCTAAATAACAAAAAACCGCCCTCCTTTTAACATTATCCCTTAACCCCCTAACATTTAGACTAAAAAAAGAAACAGAACTATTCATTTAATTATTTACAACAAATAAAAACCCCAAAACCCAAAGAAAAACCAGGAGACTCACCCGATGCTCCCCTGGTCCATCTCCACCGGCGGGGACGTCCTCTCCTCTCCAGGCGCCCCCCCGTCCTCAATCCCAACCCATGATCCAGGCAGTGTGTTGGGTCCTCCCTCCCCACCCACCATCGACCCCTCCCTGTTTGCCTCGGGGCTGCATATAGGGGACCCCATCTCCCCAAACAGGAGTTGGGATCCCTCTAGCAAACAACCCAAATGCAAGGGGCTGAGGCAAACCGGGAGGACAAATTACCCTCCCCTCCCCCCCCCCGCCACTCTCTTAACCCCCCCCTCCCCCTCCACACCCCCCTCCCTCTCACTTCCTGCCAAGCTCCCCCTCTTTATCCCTTTCTTCTTTGGTGAAGGAGGTAGCGGGGAGACACAACGTCCCATCCCCACTAACCCCTCCACCAAATCCCTCATTTCGACCTCGAGGAAGCCTGGCAGGCTGTCCCCCCACTCCTTCCCCCCCCATCTCCCCCCCCTCCCCTCCCACCTCCACTCCTCCCTCCTTCTCCGTCACTGTCCCCTCTTCCACTCCTTCTCGTACCACTGTCCCCGTTCCCTCTTCCACTCCTTCTCGTACCACTGTCCCCTTCTCCCTCTTCTCAGCTCCTCCACCTTCTTCCGTCCCCTTTTTCTTCTCTCCTTCTGTTCCATTCTTTTCTTCTCCTCGCCTCTTTCTTCCCACCTCATCATTCTTCCCATCTTCTTCCTGCGCCGTCTTTTCCCCTGTGCCATCCATGCAATCCGCACGCGTCCTTTCTTTCCTCCCCCCATCCCCCGCTCCCCCCCCAGCTGCAGACGCGTATGACCTGTGACGAGCCGGGCAATCACGCCACAGGTGTGCTCTTGAGCCACACCCGTGGCAAGCCTTGGGCTCGTCACACTCCTTGGCCTCGTGCTCTTCCGACCCACAAAAACGACATTTCTTGGCGCTGCACGAGGCCAGGATATGGCCGTAGGCCATACAACGCCTGCAGAACGGGGGCTGACGTGCATAGTAGAGTGTTCCCCTGTCAGCCCCCAGGGAGAACATCGCCGGAGGATGGAGGTAGCCATCCACACTCTTCGGGGACTCCCTGAGTAACGCCTGGAACCCTCTCCTCCCGTTCCAGAAACCCAGGGAGTCCCTGAGGTACCTCGCTGAGGAGACATTGTCCATGTATCTCCCCAGAAAGGCCCTCACTTCTTCATCCTTCACGTGCGGATTGTACATGTTTACGGTGACCACCCTGAAGTTGTTCTTTGCCAGGCTGGTCACCGCATAATGGCACAGGGGTCCTTTTCTTTCCGCTTCCTTTGCCATCTTCAATACATCATCATGTTTCTCTTGCTTGTGAAACGTCACATCAAAACCCTTTTCATTTGGGTTGCCTTGAAGGCAGAGTACTTCCTTCACCTCTATCCTGAGGCATCCCATCAATATGGTCCTTCCAAAAGTTTCCCTGCCCCAAGGTTCCATCTCCTTTTCAGTCCATGAAAATCTTACGGTATTTGCTATACCAATCCCCGGAACCGACCAGGTTTGCTTGTTTGTATTCATTTTTTTTTGAAGAAAAAAGCTCTCTTCAGAAAGAAGCTTCAACCTGAAGTGAAAACATCTTTAAACCAAAAAGGTGGCGCAACTAAAGGTGTTGACTCTCCACATCTATCAAGACCACTGGAGCACTGGGCCAGACACTCTTAAATAGAACCTGGACCAGCTCAGGTGAAACACTTTCCCACTAACGAGATGGACAAGCCAGCACAGGTGTAACACATACTGACTAACGAGGTGACACCAACCTCAAAACATAAATGGAAAAACCAAAGCCTGGAACACCTTCCCCCATAAGACAACAAATATATTCTATATTTTTGCTGGACAAGTTGCTCACCACCAACAGAAAACAAATTCCATTTCACATTATAATCAACTACTAATGCTTCACCTTCACCAATATAAACATGGTGTCTACTGGCTGTCAACAATTAAAAACAAGAAAAACACCTATTCCTAAATAATAATAAACAATCATATTATTTTTTACTCCTTTTTCTTTCCATAGAATACTAAAACTCACTAGTTTCTCGAACTCTCGTCTTCCTAAAACTCACTAGCTTCTAGAACTCCATGTCTTCCCAAACCTCACTAGCTTCTAGAACTCTCATCCCCTTGGAACGAGCCCAAACAAAACTTAAATCAAATTGTATTAGTCACATGCACCGAATACAACAGTGAAATGCTTCCTTACGAGCCCCTAACCAACAGTGCAGTTTCAATACGGAAATAAATAAGAGATAAAACTCCAAGTAAATTGTGATCATGGTAACACACTGGCTAAACGCAAAACGTAAATCTTTTTGACTGCCCACACCAGAGATAATCAGCAACCAAGTTGTCCTTGCCACGGACATGTCTGATTTCAAGAGGAAACTCCTGCGATATCCGTGGCAACTTTCCACCTCACTGCGGAGCATCTCTCTCTTTTTAGGGTTCACTCGATAGGCATATTGTTGGATTGGGGCCCAGTCCCCAATGTCATGCTCTAGTACATTTGGTTTGGCACGTGAGAATTAACGCTGATATTCTAAAAACAGGGCAACAATGTCAATATAATTGTACCAAAAAATTGTCAGTTGGTTGCATGAATAAATATCACTACCAAATGTTACATGAAATGTAAATATGAAATATTTGATTGCATAGTCATATTTTCAACATCTTTTCAATGACATTTTGCTTGGTGGGATAGCCCAATGTCAAAACACAGTTTCAATGTGTCCAAATCAATAACCAATATGCAGAAACAGTTTGGAATAAATTGAAAACCTAACATGTGCAATATACACAAACATCTGACACAATAATCACATTACTTGTATTTCTTTTAAACAACCTCCTTATAAACTGCACAAGCACCAAAAACGCTGTTGTTTTGACAAGTAGCAATAAATCACTGATATCGATTAGGGGGGAAATTAGGTTGTACGTGCTGTTGAAACTGACACAACAAAAAAAACACATGGAAATGGGAGATATATTTTACCTCACTGGTTAGAGTACAACCTGCAGAAGAGTCAGCTACATTTGGGAGTGATGCATTTAAATTTAAGGGTCGCTAAACAAGGGAATGCAACACTTATTTGTCATCACTCATCGATATCATGCTAAAATCATTTGTGCGAGAGGAGAGAGATGAGGTTGCACGTCCTGTTAAAACTAACAGCTCAAAAACCACACGGAATCTGGAAGTAATGTGTACATCCCTGGTTAGAGGACAATTTGTAGAAAACAGCTCACCACATTTTGAAGTGTTGCATTTTGATTCAAGTGGGTCACCAATGTGGCAAGTGTAACACAATTCCTAATTGTCCCTACAATTTCTGAGCAAACAGCTGGAGGCAGGGCTTTCTCCTATAGATCTCCATTTTAATGGAATGGTCTGCCTATCCATGTGAGAGACACAGACTCAGTCTTTACTGAATACTCATCTCTTCAGTAGGTCATATGATTGAGTGTAGTCTGGACCAGGAGTGTGAAGGTGAACGGAAAGGTTCTGGAGCCTACGAACCGCCCTTGCTGTCTCTGCCTGGCCGGTTCCCCTCTCTCCACTGGGATTCTCTGCCTCTAACCCTATTACAGGGGCTGAGTCACTGGCAAACTGGTGCTCTTTCATGCAGTCACTAGGAGGGGTGCGTCACTTGAGTGGGTTGAGTCACTAACGTGATCTTCCTGTCTGGGTTGTGCCGTGGTGGAGATCTTTGTGGGCTATACTCGGCCTTGTCTCAGGATGGTAAGTTGGTGGTTGAAGATATTCCTCTAGTGGTGTGGGGGCTGTGCTTTGGCAAAGTGGGTGGGGTTATATCCTTCATGTTTGGCCCTGTCCGGGGGTATCGTCGGATGGGGCCAGTGTCTCCTGACCCCTCCTGTCTCAGCCTCCAGTATTTATGCTGCAGTAGTTTATGTGTCAGTTTGATATATCTGGAGTACTTCTCTTGTCTTATCCGGTGTCCTGTGTGAATTTAAGTATGCTCTCTCTAATTCTCTCTTTCTCTCTTTCTCTCTCTCAGAGGACCTGAGCCCTAGGACCATGCCCCAGGACTACCTGGCATGATGACTCCTTGCTGTCCCCAGTCCACCTGGCCATGCTGCTGCTCCAGTTTCAACTGTTCTGCCTGCAGCTATGGAACCCTGACCCGTTTACCGGACGTGCTACCTGTCCCAGACCTGTTGTTTTCAACTCTCTAGAGACAGCAGGAACGGTAGAGATACTCTGAATGATCGGGAATGAAAAGACAACTGACATTTACTCCTGATGTGCTGACCTGTTGCACCCTCGACAACTACTGTGATTGTTATTATTTGACCATGCTGGTCATTTTTGAACATCTTGGCCATGTTCTGTTACAATCTCCACCCGGCACAGCCAGAAGAGAAATGGCCACCCATCATAGCCTGGTTCCTCTCTAGGTTTCTTCCTAGGTTTTGGCCTTTCTAGGGAGGTTTTCCTTACAACCGTGCTTCTACACCTGCTTTGCTTGCTGTTTGGGGTTTTAGGCTGGGTTTCTGTACAGCACTTTGAGATATCAGCTTATGTAAGAAGGGCTATATAAATAAATTTGATTTGAAATCGTTTTTTGTTTGTCAATTTTGTTAAATCACATAAATTGTACTCTTCCATTTCAGAGCCTGGATTTCTAGCCTGGGGCTAATATCCATATCATGTTGAAATCAATTCATAAGGGGGAAAACGTTTAGGCGTCTACATTGTGAAATCATTATAATACTCCTACTACAATGTTAAAACATTCTAAACTGTGACATTAATTCATTGAAATCATGAAACAACTCCTTCATGTATGTATTTTCTAATATTTGATCAGAGATCTTTTATCAGATTATGTCTGGTCACAGCTATGAGATTTCTCTCCTGTGTGTTCTCTGGTGTTGAGTCAGCTGGCCAGATTGACCAAAACTCTTCCCACATTGATCGCAGCTATAATGTTTCTCTCCAGCGTGTGTTCTCTGGTGTGAAGTCAGATGGCTAGATCTAGTAAAACTCTTCCGACATTGATCACAGCTATAAGATTTTTCTCCAGTGTGTGTTCTCTGGTGTGAAGTCAGATGGCTAGATCTAGTAAACCTCTTCCCACATTGATCACAGCTATAAGGCTTCTCTCCTGTGTGTGTTCTCTGGTGTCGAATCAGATGGCTTGATGTAGTAAAACTCCTCCCACATTGATCACAGCTATAAGGTTTATCTCCTGTGTGTTTTCTCTGGTGTACTGTCAGACCGCCAGATGAAGTAAAACTCTTCCCACATCGACCACAGCTATAAGGTTTCTCTCCTGTGTGTGTTCCCTGATTAATTTTAATGCCTGATGAGGTGAATCTCTTCCCACAGTCAGAGCAGCAGCGAGTTCTCTTCCCTGTGGATCTCTGCAGGTGTTGATCTGGAGAGACTCTTCTCTGCCTCTTCAGCATCATGAGGTTGTTGAGGCTCCCCAGAGGATCCACGATAGTCCCGTCTCTCTCCTGTGTGAACAAAGTCAGATGATTAAAGGCCCACAACAGCGGAAAACCACTGGAAAAGAAAGGTGAGGCCAACAGAGTAGCCATGATGTTGTACAACAATTGATGTCTGTAATGAATGTTACAATTATTTGACAATTGTCTTAAAATGAGCAAGAATAGTTAAAATTGCCTTGTTTTCACATTAGTAGTAACATTGATGATTGTAGACTAGAAATAAGTTATTCATTTTGTTGAAACTCTAAGCAGTGTGCCAGACGACTTTTGGTCTCCAATATAGGCGCTTTTCTGTGTTTAATAAAATTGCGGCATAAGGGCGATGCGGATGCGCACATAATAGGATTGCAAAAACACCTCCCTGCTAATGAGGAAACTGATAGTTATGGATGTAGTATATCTGCCTGGAGCAAAAATGGTGAGCAAAGATTTTAGTTTTTCACAATGTATTCTGAATATGAATGGGGGAAAACTCAGGGGGGTAACCTCCATTTCCAGGTTGCTTATGAGTACATTTCACACTACTTTGGATTATAATTGTAAGGCTCGTTTGAATGTCCTACTTAATATAATGTTTGCTACAGTATTAAGAATTATGTGTAATTATTGAAGAACCGCGCTAATGACAGTATACATTTGGGTGTTGCTAATAAAGTAAAGATTTATTTTTGTATTTCACCTTTATTTAACCAGGTAGGCCAGTCGAGAACAAGTTCTCATTTACAACTGCGACCTGGCCAAGATAAAGCAAAGCAGTGCAACAAAAAAACAACGGAGTTACATACACTTGGGATAAACAAACGTACAGTCAATAACACAATAGAAAGTCTATATACAGTGTGTCCAAATGGAGTAAGAAGGTAAGGCAATAAATAGGCCATATTAGCGAAGTAATTACAAATGAACACTAGAATGATGGATGTGCAGATGATGATGTGCAAGTAGAAATACTTGTGTGCAAAAGAGCAAAAAAAGTAAATCAAAACATGGGGATGAGGTAGGCAGTTGGATGGGCTACTTACAGTTGGGCTGTGTACAGCTGCAGCGATCGGTAAACTGCTCAGACAGATGATGCTTAAAGATAGTGAGGGAGAGTCTCCAACTTCAGTGATTTTTGCAATTCGTTCCAGTCATTGGCAGCAGAGAACTGGAAGGAAAGGCGGCCAAAGTCGGTGTTGACTTTGAGGATGACCAGTGAGATATACTTCCTAGAGCACGTGCTATGGGTGGGTGTTGCAATGGTGACCAGTGAGCTGAGTTAAGGAGGCCTAGCAAAGACTCTTTGATGACCTGGAGCCAGTGGGCTTGGAGACGAATATGTAGCGAGGGCCAGCCGACGAGAGCAGTGGTATATGAAACTTTGGTGACAAAACGGATGGCACTGTGATAGATTGCATCCATTTTGCTGTGTAGAGTGTTGGAGGCTTTTTTGAAAATGACATCACTGAAGTCAAGGATCAAATCAAATCAAATTTTATTTGTCACATACACATGGTTAGCAGATGTTAATGCGAGTGTAGCGAAATGCTTGTGCTTCTAGTTCCGACAATGCAGTAATAACAAGTAATCTAACTAACAATTCCAAAACTACTGTCTTGTACACAGTGTAAGGGGATAAAGAATATAACCTTTTTGGGATAGGGGTTAGAATTTTCACTTTTGGATGAATAGCGTGCCCAGAGTGAACTGCCTCCTACTCTGTCCCAGATGCTAATATATGCATAGTATTATTAGTATTGGATAGAAAACACTCTGAAGTTTCTAAAACTGTTTGAATGATGTCTGAGTATGACAGAACTCACATGGCAGGCAAAAACCTAAGAAAAATCCAACCAGGAAGTGGGACATCTGAGGTTTGTAGTTTTTAAATCTTGGCTTACGAATACACATTGAGATATGGATAAAGTTGCACTTCCTACGGCTTCCACTAGATGTCAATTGTCTTCAGAAACTTTAATGAGGTTTCTACTATAAAGGAGGGGCTCATGAGACCTCTTTGAGTCAGTGGTCTGGCAGAGTGCCTTGGTCTCATGACGCGTGCTCCCGACGGATTTACCTCTCGTTCCAGTGCTTTTCTTCAGAAAAAGGAATTCTCCGGTTGGAACATTATTGATGTTTTATGTTAAAAACATCCTAAAGATTGATTCCATACAGTCCTTTAGAAACATGTCAAACGATGTAACGGAACTTCTCAAGTTTTTGTCTGGACGAAGTGCCTGCACCTCATGAAGATGGATTACTGGGCTGAACACGCTAACAACAAGTGGCTATTGAGACATAAGTATGGAACAAATCAGTCATTTATTGTCGAACTGGAATTCCTGGGAGTGCCTTCTGATGAAGATCATCAAAGGTAAGTGAATATTGACTAGTCTGTTGACTCCAAAATGGCGGATATTCCTCTGGCTGTTTTGGGTTCTGAGAATCATTCTCAGATTATGCTTTTTCCGTAAAGTTTTTTTGAAATCTGACACAGCAGTTTCATTAAGGAGAAGTCAGTCTTTAATTCTGTGAATAACAGTTGTATCTTTTATATAAATATGCACATTATCGAACAAAACATAGATGTATTGTGTAACATGATGTCCTATGAGTGTCATCTGATGAAGATCATTAAAGGTTAGTGACTAATTTTATCTATATTTCTGCTTTTTGTGACTCCTATCTTTGGCTGACAAAATGGCTGTGTTTTTTTGACTTGGCTATGACCTAATATGTTGTGCGTTCGCTGTAAAGCATTTATTTATTTATTTTTAAATCGGACACGACGGGTAGATTAACAAGATGTTTATCTTTCATTTGTTGTATTGGACTTGTTAACAAACCTCCAAACGAGCTTTAATGCCATACAACACTCCTTCCGTGGCCTCCAACTGCTCTTAAACGCTAGTAAAACTAAATGTATGCTCTTCAACCTATCGCTGCCCGTACCCGCCCATCCAGCATCACTACTCTGGACGCTTCTGACTTAGAATATGTGGACAACTATAAATACCTAGGTGTCTTGCTAGAGTGTAAACTCTCCTTCCAGACTAAATTGGCTTCCTATTTTGCAGCAAAGCCTGCTTCATTCACGCTGCCGAACATACCCTCGTAAAACTGACTTTCCTACCGACCCATCAACCACCCGAGCCACTGCCTGTTCACCCCGCTATCATCCAGAAGGCGAGGTCAGTACAGGTGCATCAAAGCTGGGACCGAGAGACTGAAAAACAGCTTTTATCTCAAGGCCATCAGACTGTTAAACAGCCACCACTAACATTGAGTGGCTGCTGCCAACACACTGACACTGACTCAACTCCAGCCACTTTAATAATGGGAATTGATGGGAAATGATGTAAATATATCACTAGCCACTTTAAACAATGCTACCTTATATAATGTTACTTACCCTACATTATTCATCTCATATGCATACGTATATACTGTACTCTATATCATCGACTGTATCCTTATGTAATACATGTATCACTAGCCACTTTAACTATGCCACTTTGTTTACATACTCATCTCATATGTATATACTGTACTCGATACCATCTACTGTATCTTGCCTATGCTGCTCTGTACCATCACTCATTCATATATCCTTAAGTACTTAACCTTTTAGGGATAGGGGGCAGCATTTTCACTTTGGATGAATTGCGTGCCCAGAGTGAACTGCCTCCTACTCCTACAAGTGTATATTTTAATTATATGTAAAACATGTATCTTTCATCAAAGTTTATGATGAGTATTTATGTTATTTGACGTAGCTCTCTGTAATTACTCTGGATATTTTGGAGGCATTTCTGAACATGGCGCCAATGTAAACCGAGATTTGTGGATATAAATATGCATATTATCGAACAAAACATAAATGTATTGTGTAACATGATGTCCTATGAGTGTCATCTGATGGAGATTATCAAAGGTTAGTGATTAATTTTATAACTAGTCTCAGAGTAATGTAAGATCCCAGGATAACTAGTCTCAGAGTAATGTTAGATCCCAGGAGAAAGAATAGGGTAGACTGCACGCGTCAAACGTTTGATTTATGACCCTATGTCAGGAGGACGTGTGCATGCCCATATTTGGGCATCCGGGCAGGACATCCTAGCGGGAACTGATCGCGTGCTTATGCCCATATATGGGCATCCTGTTCCTGTTCTCACTTGTTAGAGGGTGTACTAATTTATGCATATATTGTATCTATTCCTTTGAATTTGATGATTGATGTCTAGGGACCTCTTTGAACTTTGAACCCATCCCCTGTTTTATTGACCTTAGGGCTGTTGTCTATGAAACAGGAATATCCGGGGTATTGGGTGTGGCAGAGGCATTATAAATAAAACCCAGAACAAGACATGCAGCCCCAGAACAGTAAACAAGAATTTAAAAATAAAACCCAGAATATTAAACAGAAAAATATGTCTCCTAGGCCAATTCTCGGGGTGCTATGCGGCTCATGTCATGAACCCAATGACAAAAGCCTGGAGAATGTTTTGTGTGAGACCCCAGAATGTTTTAAAGGAGTTTGGGGTACGAGTGAGGAACATATGTCTTACATATTCCAACCTGAGGAATCTACGGTTAAGATATTCACAGACAGCTGCCCCAAACCCCTTAATCAGGCAAAAACCGGGAGTTTTTCTCCTGCGCTACAGATGAGAGAATGGCTTAAGATAGGACTCGCGCTCTGTCAAATTGAACAGGCCCTGAGCGGTACAACGCTGCCCGGATATGCCCTGGAAGAACTGGTCTGCGGACGCAGTGATCTGAAGGCCCTAAGAATCACTTCAATGGCGTATACCTCTGACTTCAAAGTGACAATTTTAGCATGTGAACAATTTGATAGTGCAAATGCGACGAAATCTGTCTGTTCATATGCATTTTCCAAACATGTAAGGATGTAAACTTTTTTATGCCTGTTTTCAGTTTTAAATGGCGTGATTATAATATCTTCAAAACACTTATGAATAAGCTGGACAGTCTTTTCCAAAATCGTGAACAATTATGGCGATGGCCGTGGTTATCGTTGAGACAAACACAGGACTCACAGGCCAGAAGGCAGATCTTTCCCTGGAGTGAAAACGTACGGAGCTTTGATGGAGCGTGCAAGCGTCTTGGCGATGGTGAATTGGAAACGGATAATGGTCAGGGCTAACCAGGACATATACCTGTAAGAAAGGAATAGTAAAAAGGTTTAATTATAATGTGTGTTAAAATGTATGTACTAAATATTTTGGAATTAAATCAATGGTTTCAAAATTGTATCTCACCCTTTAACGAAAGGGGATATCTCGTTTTCTCTCACAGGGCGTGAGAGAAAACGAGATATTTCTGTCGCGGAGAAATGCAATGTCTTAACCTTTCTGATCTCCCCATCCCGGATCCGGGTTCGTGAATACAGACTCAAGCTCATTACCATAACGCAACGTTAACTATTCATGAAAATCGCAAATGAAATGAAATAAATATGCTAGCTCTCAAGCTTAGCCATTTGTTAACAACACTGTCATCTCAGATTTTCAAAATATGCTTCTCAACCATTGCAAAACAATCATTTGTGTAACAGTATTGATGGCTAACGTAGCATTTAGCATTAGCATTCAGCTGGCAACATTTACACAAAAAAACAGAAAAGCATTCAAAAAAATAATTTACCTTTGAAGAACTTCAGATGTTTTCATTGAGGAGACTCTCAGATAGCAAATGTTCAGTTTTTCCTGAAAGATTATTTGTTTAGGACAAATCGCTCCGTTTTCTGCGTCACGTTTAGCTATGAAAAAACCCCTGTATCCAGGATTGTGTAAATCTATCAGCAAGCTCATTAGCATAACACAACGTTAACTATTTATGAAAATCGCAAATGAAATGAAATAAATATGCCATCTCTCAAGCTTAGCCTTTTGTAAACAACACTGTCATCTCAGATTTTCAAAATATGCTTCTCAACCATAGGAAAACAATCATTTGTGTAAAAGTAGCTAGCTAGAGTTAGCATTTCGCGTTAGCATTTAGCGTTAGCATTAGCGTTAGCATCCAGCACGCAACATTAACAAAAACATAAAAGCCTTCAAATAAAATCATTTACCTTTGAAGAACTTCTGATGTTTTCAATGAGGATACTCTCAGTTAGATAGCAGATGCTCAGTTTTTCCAAAAAGATTCCTTGTGTATTAGAAATAGCTCCGTTTTATACATCACATTTGGCTACCAAAACAAATCCATAAATTCAGTCCTCAAAACGCAAACTTTTTTCCAAATTAACTCCATAATATCGACTGAAAACATGGCAAACGTTGTTTAGAATCAATCCTCAAGGTGTTTTTCACATATCTCTTCATTGATACATCGTTCTTGGAAACATGCTTTCTCTCCTGAATCCCAGGAGAAAATGCCTGCACCTGAAGATTACGCACAAATTTAGACAAAGGACACCGGGCGGACCTCTGGAAAATGTAGTCTCTTATGGCCAATCTTCCAATGATATGCCTACAAATACGTCACAATGCTGCTAAGACCTTGGGCGAACGACAGAAAGTGTAGGCTCATTCCTTGCGCAATCACAGCCATATAAGGAGAGAATGGAAAACAGAGCTTCAGAAATTCTGCTAATTCCTGGGTGATGCATCATCTTGGTTTCGCCTGTAGAATGAGTTCTGGGGCACTTACAGACAAAATCTTTGCAGATTCTGAAACTTCAGAGTGTTTTCTTGCATATGCATAGTCGAGCATCTTTTCGTGACAAAATATCGCGCTTAAAACGGGAACGTTTTTTATCCAAAAATGAAATAGCGCCCCTAGAGCTCTAACTGGTTAAAAAAAACAATGTATTATTTTATAGTCTTTCCTACAATGGTATGTTATAAACATTACAGGTTATTAAAGTTTGTAATGATGTACAACTGTAGGCCACCAATGGTTTTACATAAATTACTCGTACATGTTTAAATATTGCGCAGTAAAATTGGGTAATTAATTCTAACATGTCTTTAAAAAGTTTGTACAAAATATTTTGGAATTAAATAAAAGGAATTTAAAACAGTATCTCACCCTTTAACGATAGGAAAACGTATTTTACATCATCACCAAGCAGACTTACGGAAAAGCAGGGTGCGAGCGTGGGTGTGCGTGTGCCGTGCCGAGTGTGTGTGTTTAAAAAAAAAGGGGTGTGTGTTCAACAATGCCCAGGCATCTGCACTCAAGGCCCTTTCTCTCTGTAGGGGATCGTTTGAACAGTACAGTATGTCCAGATATCTGCCTACCCCCCATCAAAAAGTGTGACGGCGTCTCTTAAAATGGGCACTTTCGATTCATTAACACACAGGTCTTTCAAATCTGAATTTAAATTCAAACACCCCAGAAAGAATACAATATGTCTAGACCGAGCCCGGGGTTAAACAATGTTATTTCTAATCAGCGCCCGGTGCCCCCGCCCCGGTCTAAATCAAAAAGGCAATACATGCATACAAAATGTCTCGACATCCCCTCATGTTGTTTGAATTCACTGCCTTTTGTTCTCTAAAACATTCTGGGGGGTACTCCAGCCCCATTTTATGACATACAGGATATCGCCCGGAAAAATGCCACCACGGCATGTAAACTCATTCCTTACTATCTCTAGTTAGGGACACGACCGTGGAGCGAGTCTAGACAACCGATCCACTCTGTTAGCAACGCTTTAGCGCAAACCCACAGGCCAACAGCCCCGAATATTTATCGGCCAGGACAGATACAAAATATAATCAGTGAATCCCTCCTAATGGAGCTTTCTGAAGGTGAGTTCGTGAAAGCGGGGGATTGTTTGAATATTATGGATATTATTGTAATATTAAACTGGAGTTATATCTGTTTTAAACGGGGGTCAAAGCCCGTATTCTTAAAATGTAAAACATTTATATAGGACAAATAACTGTTACTATTATCTAACGTTTGTAGGGTCTCCATCATTTATGCAGCTTTTAAGAGGTTTAAATGATCTGGAACAGAACGCATTACACAGTGATTCTCAGACGCAAAAAAAACATGCAGCCAATCCCCATCACGCTATTTTCGACGTAAGTCCAAATAATCACATACCCAATAATATTTATACATTCAAACAAATAGTGTGCACCCTATATTAAAAGGTATTTTTGTATTTACAGCCGACATACAGCCAAGAAGGATAACTGCCTCCTTATGGACCCTGAACGACTTTGTTGGAGCAGATGACACATCCGATGACACAGATGCAATTCTCCCGTTCTGCACGAACGTTTTTTCCAACACACCGAGAACAGAGAATTTAAATGTCCCGCCAACTCCCCCGGGAACCTCCACCCACTCGCTACATATTCCAGGCCCCAACAAGCAACGCATAACGAGGGCTCTTGTACATTGCTCTGAATCCACCCCCCCAGAAAAGTACTACTGTGCAGGGAGCTTGCGGCTTCACGATCAGGCGCTCCATGGACACGGTATGAAGTCATTATATATATATATATATATATATATATATATATATATATATTATTAGTTATACATAGTTTTATTATTTATACATTTTTTAGGCTTGAATATGTTAAAACAAGGACAAATAATGTTTTTTCAGACTCCCAGGAGACCGGCCCTGCAGAATCGGGAACTCTTGATGAAAAAAGTCACACCCCCCCCCCCCCCCCCCCCCCCGTTTCTGCGATTCGTCAGAACAGCCCGCACCAAAAAAGACGAGGTATTATAACTATGTATTGTTAATATATAGTATTATACCTGAAATGTATTTGATATTTTATGTATCTAACATATTTTTATATTTAATAACCTATTGTGTATGTATTATTTTCTATCAGACTCTATCAGACTACATCTAGATCAGGGGGATTCCGGCTCACCGAACATTCCCAATGAAACAACCAAAGCGGAAGATATCCCTGTTTTAAATGAAATTTCAGAGGCAGACGATCGGGAAGGTTTTGCTACACAAACGACGGAGGGTTTTACTTGAAAGACAGTACCGAGACGATCTCTCATTCTGGCATAGAACAATTCCACGCATGTTAAACAGCCAATAAAGGCGCTAAAATCATATATGTAACACGGATCATTCCAGAATTACCCAAGAACGCACATCCTTAATTATCCAAATGGCAGAGCCACCAGACCAAGTTGAGACAGTTGAAAGCCTCTTATCACAGATACCGCCAGAACTCATAGAAATTATTAATCGTATGAACGAGGCGGGGGTTTCAGACATAATACCGATAGATGAAAGCATATTATCACAGATTCCAGCCGAACTCCTAGAAATGATTAATCGTATGAATGAGTCAGGGACGCCCGATGAAAACCTGTTATCACAGATTCCCGAAGCCCTCATATCCCTAATTAATCAGATGAACAAGAGCCAGACATCTTCGGCATCCCACACACCATCTTCAACATCCCAACGGTTAAGGCCCATGTCCGTAGAGTCTGAAACGCAACACAATGTTTTTGGGGAATTGGAAAATTGTCTAATAAATCAGGCGGGAGATGGTATTGATAGAAGTGTCCGGGTTGTGTACCGAAATAAATGCAACAATACAGAGATTCGACAGTTTTTCAAATTCATATGGGTGAATCAGAATCTTGACTATGCTGTGTTTTACGTAATGATATTGGACACTCTGAACGATCTGTTAGACTGCAAGAGATTTTGGCGAACCACGTGATGTCTTACAGTTGGAAATTTGTGGAGATAGCCTGCATAACACGGTGTCTCTTATTTTACCCAATGGCGAAGCAGATCTTGAACAATTTATCGCACTGCTAGAACGCCTTGTTCAGTCAAATTTAGCCGTCATAGCAGATCGGACCCTCGAGCTTGTAGTGCAAATAATACGGCAACCCCAGGGTGGTGGGGGTCAGAGAAGGAAGCTTGATAGCCTAATGCAGTCAGAAATCATAAGCAATAAAAGGCCCTACCTCATAAACGTTCACAATCCAGATAATAAGCTATGCTTTGCAATAGGTCTAGCACATTTACTCAACCCTAGATGTACTGATCTAGCGGCATTGCAAAAGGCTAGAGAGCTCCAAACGGCCGTGGGTCTTGGTATACAGGATGCTGTGGCTTTCTCTGACATAGTCAAATTTGAAAACTTTCTGAATATCAAGATTGTGGTTTTGTACCACAGTAGAGCTAATGCAGCTCTCTTGAAGTTCCAAAACAACCCCCAACCTCATCCTCAGATTCTGTACTTTTATGTGCAAAACGAACATTAGTATGCGTTACTAACATCACTGCGTTTTTAGGGGCACCATATGGGTGTCCATCCTGCCATACCGGCTACACCCGAAAGGGAGGGCACTCGTGCCGTTATAACTGTTCAGTATGTCTGGATGCAAATTGCCCAATGCAACCCTTAAACTTGACACCCTGTGAGGATTGCCACCGCACATGTCGTTCGACCTACTGTTACGAAAAACACAAAATTTAAACATGGTACCCCAAGGCCTGTAAATCTGTAAGCAGTTGTGACATTAACAAGAAATGCCCAAAATGCCATTGCAATTACAACCTTAAAATAGATAGCCCTAAACCGCATGTGTGTGGAATCATATATTGTCCAATCTGTAAAGGGCCTTTGAAAAGCAGAGACGCTGAAGTGGTTCAAGAAGTGCCACACGAGTGTTATATTCAGCCCTTGGCTGAAGATGAACATTCAGAGAAATATGTGTTCTATGATTTTGAGACAAATTAGCAATTGGGGTTCATTTGCCTATTTTTGTATCTACCATGACTTTCAAGGGTGAAAAGTGGTCGGCAGAGGGACCCAATTGTGCACTGCTCTTTCTAAAACACTTTAGAAAACCCCAGTACAGAAACTTCACGTTTATAGCGCACAATGCTAGAGCCTATGACTCTTACATTCTTCTGAACCCCTTGATACAGCAAGGCGTGGCACCCAGTGTCATAGCTCAAGGTAGTAAAATCTTGTGTTTTGTAGACCCAGTCTTCAACCAGAGATACATTGACAGTTTAAGCTTCTTATCCATGAGATTGGCTCAAATGCCAGAGGCCTTCGGTTTTGAAAACTCTGTGAAAGGCTGGTTCTTCACACCTGAGGAGAATCTACATTATATTGGATCATATCCCAGCCCTGAAATGTACTGGTGTGATTAAATGTCTCCCAAAGAGCGTGAGAGATTCATGACGTGGTACGAGACAGTAAGACATGGCACCTTTTGATTTCCATAAAGAGATAGAATCATACTGCGACAATGATGTGGTTATACTTCGTGAAGGATGCCTCAGATTCAGAGAAGAGGTAATCAAAGATGCAGGCATTGACCCCTGGAGTTGTACAACTATTGCATCGGCATGTATGAAAACCTATCGTACACACTTTCTGCCTACAGCATCTATAGCAATCCCCTTGCCTGACAACTACCGACGCCAATTCAAGTCATACTCTAGTGGGTCCATTCAATGGTTGGAGTACTTGGCCCAGGATAAAGACGTTTTTATTCAACATGCTTTGAATTATTCAGAGACTTGTCCCGAAGCAACTCCGTCGTTGTCTTGGCTGTGGGCTTAAGGTCGTTGTACTGTTGGTAGGTGAACCGTTGCCCCAGTCTGAGGTCCTGAGTTCTCTGTAGCAGGTTTTCATCAAGGTTCTCTCTGTACTTTGCTCCGTTCATCTTTCTCTTTCTGATTAGTCTCCCAGTCCCTTCCACTGAAAAACATCCCCACAGCATGATGCTGCCACCACCATGCTTTACGCCAGGCGAGACGCTTGGCATTCAGGCCAAATAGTTCAGTCTTTAGGTGCCTTTTGGTTCCAAGCGGGCTGTCCTGTTGTTATTACTGAAGAGTGGTTTCCGTCTGGCCACTCTACTATAAAGGTCTGATTGGTGGAGTATTGCAGAGATGGTTGTCCTTCTGGAAGGTTCTCCCATCTTCACAGAGGAACTGTGGAGCTCTGTCAGAGTGACCATCGGGTTCTTGGTCACCTCCCTGACCAAGGCCCTTCTACCCCCATTTCTCAGTTTGGCGCGCAGCCAGCCAGCTCTAGGAAGAGTCTTGGTGGTTCCAAACTTCTTACATTCTAGAATGATGGTGACGACTGTTCTTGGGGACCTTCAATGCTGAAGACATTTTTTGGTACCCTTCCCCAGATCTGTGAATCGACACAATCCTGTCTCGGAGCTCTATGGACAATTTCTTCGACCTCATTGCTTGGTGTTTACTCTGATGGGCATTGTCAACTGTGGGACCTTATATAGACAGGTATAATCATAAACAATATGATTTCACGTGGCATAAACAAAAACACAAATTCTCAGTCAGAAAATATAAGTCAGAACACAGCGCTTTTATTCTCTCATGTGATTTCAGGTTCTGTGATTGGGAAAATGTCCTTCCACACAGAAAGAGAGCAGTGGTAGAGCTTTTTTGGTGTGTGTCTTCTTATGCTCCTTCGGGCTCCTTAACCAGACAAAACTCTTTACACAGTATTGGAAAGGCTTTTCTCCTGTGTGTGTCCTCTCGTGAGCTTTTAGATCTCCTACTCGTGAAAATCAGTTTTTAACTCTGGGAGCAGTGGTATGGCTTCTCTCATGTGTTTGTCCACTCATGCTCCTTCAGGCTCCCTAACTGAATAAAACTAATTCCAAAGTGGGAACAGTGATAAGTCTAGTTCCTCTCATACCAAAGACAAGAGTATTTAGTTAAATACTAAGAAGAGAACTGAATTAAACCTTCATAAAATAAAACTGTCTTCCTGCGAGACTAGATTCCTCAAAAACCTGAAGTCGGTTTTCAGAACATACCATAATTTCTTAACTTGGTGGCAGCCATAATAATAATAATAATGCAGAACATAAAATCTAATATTTCTCTCATGTTTATAGCAAAGCTCTATGGGCAAAGGGGGATACCTAGTCCTTTCTACAACTGAATGCATTCAACTGAAATATGTCTTTCGCATTTAACCCAACCCCTCTGAATTGGAGAGGTCTGCCTTAAATCGACATCCACGCCATCGGTACCCGGCTTTTCGTCTGTGTCTTTTCTCTCATGCCTTTTCAGGGTAGCTAACACTGTAAAACACTTTCTACACTGGGAACAATGGAAAGGTTCTTCTCCCATGTGTGTCCATTCATGAGCTTTTAGGTCCCCTGATTGGGAAAATCTCTTTTCACATTGGAAGCAGTGGTATGGCTTTTCCACTGTGTGTATTCTCTCATGCCTTTTCAGGTTAGCCAACAGGGTAAAAATCTTTCTACACTGGGAACACTGGAAAGGCTTTTCTTCTGTGTGTGTCCTCTCATTAGCTTTTAGGTCCCCTGATCGGAAAAAAATCTATTTTCACATTGGAAGCAGTGGTATGGCTTTAATCCTGTGTGTGTACTTTCATGAGCTTTTAGGTCCCCTACTCGTGAAAACCTATTTTTACACTGGGAGCAGTGGTAAGGCTTTTCTCCTGTGTGTATTCTCTCGTGCTCTTTTAGGTGCCCCCTCTGCGTAAAACGCATTCCACACTGGGAACAGTGATAAGGCTTTTCTCCTGTGTGCATCCACTCATGCTCCTTCAGGCTTCCTAACTGAACAAAACTATTTTCACACTGGGAGCATTGGAAAGGCTTTTCTCCTGTGTGCGTCCTCTCATGAGCTTCCCTGATCCGGAAAATATTTTTTTCACAGTGGGAGCAGTGGTGTTGTCTCACTGGTTTGGGCGTCTCTGGGTCTGGTGCCCCCAAATGACTCTTCCTGCTGTCATAGCGAGAGTCTGGTCTCTCTCCTGCCAAAGACAAACAGAGTATCTAGTTAAACAGAGACCTGCATGAAACCTCCACATGATAAAACTGTCTTCCTATGAGGTTTAATCTAGACTAGATCCCTCAATAAAAGAGCAGAACTGGTTATCACAGAGTGGCTGTAGTGCTTTGTAGGCTGGGTAAATCCATTTGAATTCAATATATTTTTGACAGCATCCCTTTTGATTTAAAAACAATCTTTCCTTACATGTTTAACTATGGAAGAAATATACTTTTTCTTTTGTAACTGAATGTAAAAACATGAATGAGATATACAGTACCAGTTAAAAGTTTGGACACACCTACTCATTCCAGGGTTTGTCTTTATTTTTATAATTTTCTACATTGTAGAATAATCTTGAAAACTATGAAAACACATACAGAATCATGTAGTAACCAAAAAAAGTGGTAAACAAATCAAAATATATTTTGGATTCTTCAAAGTAGCCACCCTTTGCCTTGATGACAGCTTTGCACACTCTTGGCATTCTCTCAACCAGCTTCACCTGGAGTGCTTTTCCAACCGTCTTGAAGAAGTTCCCACATATGCTGAGCACTTATTGGCTGCTTTACCTTCACTCTGCGGTCCAATTCATCCCAAACCATCTCAATTGGGTTGAGGTCGGGTGATTGTGGAGGCCAGGTCATCTGAAGCAGCACTCCATCACTCTCCTTTTTGGAAAAATAGCCCTAACACAGCCTGAAGGTGTTTTCGGTCATTGTCCTGCTGAAAAACAAATGATAGTCCCACTAAGCGCAAACCAGATGGGATGGCATATCGCATTTGGGCAAATTTATTTAAATAGCCCTTCTTTAATCAGCTGATTTCTCAAAGTGCTGTACAGAAACCCATTCTAAAACCCCAAACAGCAAGCAATGCAGGTGTAGAAGCACGAATGCTTCAGAATGCTGTGGTAGCCAGACAGGTGTGTGCCATTCCAAATGTCCAATCAATTGAATTGACCACAGGTGGACTCTAATCAAGTTGTAGAAACATCTCAACGATGATGATGGAAACAGTATGCACCTGAGCTCAATTTCGAGTCTCATAGCAAACAGGTTGAATACCTATGTAAATAATAATAATAAATAATAATAATTATGTTTTTTCTTTTAATAAATGTGATATTTTTTCTGAAAACCTATTTTCGCTTTTTCATTATGGGGTATTGTGCGTAGATTGATGAGGATTTTTATTTATTGTAGAATAAGGCTGTAACGTAACAAAATGTGGAAAGACTTTACTGACATAAATAAGGGATTAAAGACTTCCAAACAAATCTCACAGATATAGGACAGACACCAGATATAGGACAGACACCAGATATAGGACAAACACCAACAAACTTCCTTTAGATGTTTTGGGGGAAACAATGTTACTATGGTTACTGATATTCCATCTTGTGAATGTTATCCAATGTGTTACTATGGTTACTGTTGTTCCATGTTGTGAATGTTATCCAATGTGTAACTATGGGTTATAGCAGTACGGACAAATAATTTTTTGACGTAAAATAATGTAATATTTTTTGTTGATACATCCATTGGTCTTACAATTCAAAATGTAATAGCAAAATGGTCCTTGGTATAACCTTAAAACATTTCTCATTCCGTTGTCGTTGGAGTGAGGCCTAGCCTACTGGTGAACGGGGTCTCATTCATATTGGGAAATTATTTGGCTGGAGGAAGGTTTTGCCAAATCCTGTCGTTTGCAAGGAACCCAGAATTGAGGAACCTGAAGGTTTATCAGAAAAGTACCCTACAGTGTTCCCAGCATGTGCTCTGTCTAAGAAAGTCACCGGGAGCAAGTCTAGTTTGTCAGCGATCCCACTATGGTCGATCTGTCAGACATTTATGAGGGATCCTGAATTCGGTAAACCTCCTGAGTTGACCTCTCCTTTGAAAACCACAAAGGTGAGAGTTTGTAGAACCTCAATGAAGAGAGGATCCCTACAGTTGACACTTGAATGTCTAGGAAGCAGCAGATTGGTGAACAGAGTAAAGATGTTTCTAGGAAGCAGCAGATTGCTGAACAGAGTAGAGATTATTCCCTCTCCCCTCTTTTTGTTGAGATACATCCAGAAGAAGAGTTTAATTAAGTTTGTGTTGGTAATTTTGACAGACATGGCATTCTAACGAGGAAACAGCGCTCTTATGAGGAAATGGTGTTCTCACGCGACTTCTGGGCAAGAAGATTGGCCCAGTTGACCGATTATGATTTTTCGATGCCGACACCGATTATTGGAGGACCAAAAAAGCCGATACCAATTAATCCGCCAATTTTTTATTTATTTATATGTAATAAAGACAATTACAGCAATACTGAATGAACACTTATTTGAACTTAATATAATACATCAATAAAAGCAATTTAGCCTCAAGTAAATAATGAAACATGTTCAATTTGTTTTAAATAATGCAAAAACAAAGTGTTGGAGAAGAAAGTAAAAGTGCAATATGTGCTATGTAAGAAAGCTAATGTTTCAGTTCCTTGCTCAGAACATGAGAACATATGAAAGCTGGTGGTTGTAGTTATTATAGGAATTATAGGAATATTTCCCTCTATACCGTTAATGTATTTCATTAACCTTTGACTATTGGATGTTCTTATAGGTACTTTAGTATTGCCAATGTAACAGTATAGCTTCTGTCCCTCTCCTCGCTCTTCCCTGGGTTCGAACCAGGAACACATCGACAACAGCCACCCTCGAAGCAGCATTACCCATGCAGAGCAAGGGAAACAACTACCCCAAGGCTCAGAGCGAGTGACTTTTGAAACGCTATTAGCGCGCGCTAACTAGCTAGCCATTTCACTTTGGTTACACCAGCCTCATCTTGGGAGGTGATAGGCTTGAAGTCACAAACAGCGCAATGCTTGACGCACAATGAAGAGCGGCTGGCAAAACGCACAAAAGTGCTGTTTGAATGAATGTTTACTCGCCTGCTTCTGCCTACCACCACTCAGTCATATACTTACATACTTGTATGCTTGTATGCTCAGTCAGATTATATGCAACGCTAGATAATATCTAGTAATATCATCAACCATGTGTAGTTAACTAGTGATTATGATTGATTGTTTTTTACAAGATAAGTTTAATGCTAGCTAGCTACTTACCTTGGCTTACTGCATTCGCGTAACAGGCACTTCTGGACAAGACGATTGGCCCAGGTTATCTCAAATTGTTGTTCCGGTTGCGCTTCAACAAGAAATACTGAGGTTGGCTCACTTTGGTAGTATGGCAGGTCATCTTGGGGTCAACAGATGTCTGAAACAGGATGTTGTGGCTCACTGTAAATCCTGTGGCGTTTGCCAGCGGACAGGTAAACCGAACCAAGCCATACCAGTTGCACCTTTGCAGCCTCTTCCTGCTTTTGACAAACCTTTCCGCAGGGTTCTGTTGGACTGTGTTGGTCCTTTGTCCAATGCCAAGAGTGGTATTTCAGTTAACTAGTGATAGACTATTTATAATGCAGACATGATATAGTAGTTCATATGCATCTGGTTGAGTGACATTTTTGGCTTGGATGTAAAAACAACAACACTTTCCTACATTTCAGCACAGCAGGCCAATTAGTTCTATGCTCAGGTGGGCGCTCCCTCAACATTATCAGGACAGAGAAACCAGACACGCGCCCCCTCAACATTATCAGGACAGAGAACCAGACACACGCTCCCTCAACATTATCAGGACAGAGAAACCAAACACGCGCTCCCTCAACATTATCAGGACAGAGAAACCTGACACGCGCCCACTCAACATTATCAGGACAGAGAAACCGAACACGCGCTCCCTCAACATTATCAGAACAGAGAAACCAGACATGCGCCCCCTCAACATTATCAGGACAGAGAAACCAGACATGCTCATTGCTCACATGGAGAACTCCAAACAAAAAGACAATTTAAAAAATGGATGAATCTTGTAAATGATGGTTCTGAAATAAACCAAAACTGGTTTCTCACAAGTGGAGCAGGTTTTGAACAGACAACGTTTCCACTCCGAGAATGACAATGGTAAATGACTGTAATTAATACATGCATTAACAGAAATGAATGTAACCAAATGACAGGAAGTAACGGTACATTTACTGCTGGGGACATTTGTAATGGGGAATTGATCAAATAAACTCAATCAATTCACACAATGAAACAATGAAGGAGCAAGAATTGGTGGAAGCCAGCACCACCACACAACCCTCCCCTTCTTCTTGTCTCAACATTTTAAATTATACTCAAATTATACTTCACACATATTTGAGATGCTTTTCACTGACTGCCGCAACTCAATAATCAGCGAAACCTATTGCCACACGCACTGCCCAAATAGGCATAAGCCTACAAGCTTCATTATGGGGTAGTGTGGTGTCAATATTGGGTATTGTGATGTCAATATTGGTTATTGTGATGTCAATATTGGGTATTGTGATGACATTGTGGGGTATTGTCATGTCATTATTGGGTATTGTGTGTAGATTGATGAGGGTGAAAACATTATTTAATCCATGTCAGAATAAGGCTGTAACGTAACAAAATGTAGAAAAAGTGAAGGGGTCTGAATACTTTCCGAATGAACTGTATATATAGGGGCAGTACTCAGTGACATCACTTCATGAAACAGGAGGCACAAATATATAACATAGGTTCAAAATATCAACATTCAATGTATCAAAATATATGACCAAGCTGGAAGTGGAAACGCCACAATCCTAGAGGTTTGCTGATGATCAACCTCCTCCTTCACATCTGACTCCTAATGATCAACCTCCTCCTTCACATCTGACTCCTGATGATCAACCTCTTCCTTCACATCTGACTCCTGATGATCAACCTCCTCCTTCACATCTGACTCCTGATGATCAACCTCCTCCTTCACATCTGACTCCCGTGATCAATCCAGAGTGTCTTCTTTTTTGGGGGAATCCCGAATAGGACGTCATCATGACCACCGTCCACAAGATAATTGTCATTCAGGTTATCAATGGGAAGAGCATCAGCAATATTTCCTGTCTGGTAACTTGTCTCATTTAATGGATTTAAATTGGCAGGTGCACAGGGAGAAACCCCATTAAAACACTTTTGGAAGTCTTTAACTGTATCAAAGTCTGTGGCCTGTGATGTTGGGACAAATGATAGTCCCTTATTATACAAGAGACATAATTCACAAATTCTACAGCACAACTGCAGAGTCATGTCTTAAGTGTAAAACTAACAATGACTAAATAATCCTTCTGGGAATGTTATGACATCATAAAGTTATGGGAGGAGTTAGAATGTTGGCTGTCAGAAGTACAGTTGTACAATGTAAAATGACTTTTAATCCGTCTGTCTGTATATTTCAAGATATGGCATATGAGGATGCAATGAGATACCCGATGGTTGGAAGATACTTTTCTAATCAGTCATCTTAAATATTATAGTTAAAACCTGGAAATCTGTTGTTAATTCAATAGAATGGTAAAATGCTTTATTATCTAAAAGTTGAAAGTGAGTGGGCGACGGAGAGAAATAAAATGGTGCTGATGCGGGCGCTTGAGATGGAGGTGTGTTCTAGTGGGTCTGGGCAGGTGTGATGTAGTTAATGGAGATGGAGGTGTGTTCTAGTGGGTCTGGGCAGGTGTGATGTAGTTAATGGAGATGGAGGTGTGTTCTAGTGGGTCTGGGCAGGTGTGATGTATTTAATGGAGATGGAGGTGTGTTCTAGTGGGTCTGGGCAGGTGTGATGTAATTAATGGAGATGGGGCTGTGTTCTAGTGGGTCTGTGCAGGTGTGATGTAGTTAATGGAGATAGGGCTGTGTTCTAGTGGGGCTGTGCAGGTGTGATGTAGTTAATGGAGATGGGGCTGTGTTCTAGTGGGTCTGTGCAGGTGTGATGTAGTTAATGGAGATGGAGGTGTGTTCTAGTGGGTCTGGGCAGGTGTGATGTAGTTAATGGAAATAAAGGTGTGTTCTCGTGGTTCTGGGCAGGTGTGATGAAGTTAATGGAGATGGGGCTGTGTTCTAGTGGGTCTGGGCAGGTGTGATGAAGTTAATGGAGATGGCGGTGTTTTTAATGTTTGCAAGCTTAAGCTAGATATCGACCTAGTGTGACCTTCCTGGTCCCGTCTCTCAAGTCAGTGAGTCAACACAGGAAGGTGGAATGGATGGGTAGTTTATTTATTTCCAAAGCTGCAATGATGGGACACATACAGTATGGATGGATGATCAGTAGTGACAGGATATAAATAGCACTCCCACAGCAATTCTCCATAAATATGCCCTATAATATACTGACAAAAAAACAGTTGAAATGTCTATCAAAGTTATTGTGATCGTATAGTGGATTTAACGATTTCTACTAATTCATAATTTACTATAATAAAAATAAATACATTATTTACATGTGTCTCATATTCACTACATCAGAATAAACGGTCATCCATTATAGTATCAAAAATTATCAAATTAACCTGAAAGATTACTCAATGTCCCCCTCTGGTGGCGAAGAAGTATAATACACCTAAACTAACAAAACCGGGCAAATAAACTGGCACCTGGTGTTCATGAGTTTATAAAACATATACTTTGTACATTTGTAATAAATTACCTGCATTGATGAGACACACAGTGTGGATGACCGATCAGTAGTCGACAGGGTAAAAATGGCACTCCTAAAGAAGATGCATTTTCCAGTTTGCTACCAACTTGAAAGAGGGAACTTTAGCATAAAACCCACATGGAAATCTGAGATTCGGCAAGAAACATATAAAGAGAGGTTTATTTGACGCCAAACCAACAACAGTAGTTACTAAAACATACATTGCTAATGTATGATTTAAAAGTTGGATTTTATGATGTAATGTCAACTTTATACATTTCTATCCCAGGACCACTCAATTTTCAAATTCTCCAAAAATCTGCTGTGGATTACCCAGAATCCCATACCTTTATCACTGAGTGTATTACACTGAGTGTAATGCAAACACACGAGCAGCGCAGCGGTCTAGGGCACTGCATCTCAGTGCTAGAGGCGTCACTACAACCCCTTGTTCAAAACCAGGCTGTATCATAACAAGCCGTGATTTGGAGTCGCATAGGGCAGCGCACAATTGGCCCAGCATCATCTCTGGGTTAGGGTTTGACAGGGGCAGGCCGTCAATGTAAATAATAACTTGTTATTAACTGACTTGCCTAGTTAAATAAAGGTTAAATATATATATTTTTTAAATGTAACTTCATTACACCGTTACACTGGCATACAAACTCAGTAGCACAGAGTTGATCATCCATATGACGTGAAGAAATACTGCATTGTGGGTAGTTTGGAAGAGTTCACAAAATAAATTAATAAATATGTAATAACGCAAAAAACATAACTGTTTGTACTTATAGGTAATCACATCGTGACTACAACTAGCTTACTAAGTCTTTAACCACACTGTATTGTTACACTGGTGAGTAAAAACTCATGCTTCCTACACTTTAACTTGTTATCTGAAGATAAAATATACATTTTACTCAACTGCGTTACCCACCCCAGTCAGCAGATGGCGTTCTGCGAATTTAAGGCGATGCTGTTGGTGTGACGTATATTCTAGTGGACGGGACGCTTCTTTTTCAACAGCTTTCAGAAGCAATAATAGTTAGTCTGACACCTCGGTAGCTTGCTAGACAAAAAAGCTGAACCAATAAAGCTCTTTAAACGCTTTCGTGTTTATTAGCTACTGTGTTTTAAACCAACGTTTGTCGTCTAGTTAGTTATCCGATTTGATTTCAGAATTACGGTGTTGTTGTTATTAGTCAGCGAGCGGTCTGGTTAAGTTAGCATTAGCCTAGCTAACATCTCCGACCATGCGGTCACTAAGCTACTATCCTGCTAAAGAAGAGGGAGATATCACAGTAAAACAAGAAGTAGAGGGTGAGGCAGTTACTGTGAAAGAAGAGGAAGACGCGTTCAGAGTGTTAGAGGAGGATGTTACAGTAAAAGAAGAGGATTATGCAGTTTATGGCGTGAAAGAGGAGGAGGAGATGACTCTTACATCGAAAAAGGAGGAAGAAGAGGATGAAACTGGATATCTGGGCCCTGTTTCCCAGACGCATCTTAAGGCATCCAATGGTTCTAACGATGAATTTAGCCATAAGATGGTTTTGAGAAACCGTTCCCTGATTAACACTAGTAAGTACTAGTAAAAACAGAGTTACAAACTCTGCAGTTGAGCTGATTGGTGTTAAAGCGGAAATTTGCAATCGCTACATCCATATTGTGACTTTTAAATTATTTATTTATAGCCATTGATTCTTGAATATTACACATGCTTCATGAGCTTAGTTCAACTGTTGTACCCCATCAGAACCCCAAATAAGCTTTTTTTTACTATAACGTTTAGAAACAATGTACATCAACACTGTATCGCCTCAACATGGTTAATACTATAATGTTGATATCATGGATGGTCAGTCCTTGCATCCATAGATCTGTCTGTCTGTAGTTAATTTTCTCCAACCCCATAATCATTTTATTACCAAAACAGTGGTGGAATGACAGATTTGTTATTGTTTTGAACTGCAGATTGCTGGGTTGTGTGGGTTTTTTAAACAGCAACAAAATGGCTGCCCAGAGACCTGGTTTGGTTAACAGCTGAGGGATGGAGGAAGGAGAAGTGTAACCACTCAAATTCATAGAGAATGATATTGTGGAAACCGTAACCCAACACCTAGCGACCTCGTCACGAACTTCAGACGCCACATGGCGTAACAGTTATAAGGTGTTGGCTTGACAGTCGCTAGACCCAGGTTTTAGTTCAGCTCAGGGCTACCCCCTGAATTCACTACACTATGAATACAAGGACTGGTCATCTGTGATGTCATAATGATAGTTTAACCAGATTTCTAGGCTATATAGTATATTCTAGAATTCATCCATGAGGTCATAATGATAGTTTAACCAGATTTCTAGGCTATATAGTATATTCTAGAATTCATCCATGAGGTCATAATGATAGTTTAACCAGATTTCTAGGCTATATAGTATATTCTAGAATTCATCCATGATGTGATAGTTTAACCAGGTTTCTAGGATATATAGTATATACTAGAATTGCCAGTGGTAGATTTCCTGTGGGGGTCAAATTGTTAGAGCTGTTGATAAGTCATTGTATCATATTCAGCCCAAAAAATGTCATGCCCTTACAATAAAGGCAAGACATACCTAGATTCAATTAAATTCATGAATTGGTTTGAAACCTTTGTTTTAAACCCTTCTCAAAGTTGGCGCCTTGACGGATTTGTAAAAAAAATGGAATGGCATGAAACACTCTTTTTTATTTATTTAAATGTAACCTTTATTTAACAAGGCAAGTCAGTTAAGAACATATTCTTATTTACAATGCCTGCCTACCCTGGATGACGCTGGGCCAATTGTGCGCCGCCCTATTGGACTCCCAATCACAGCCTTTCGTGATACAGCCTGGATTTGAACCAGTGTGTCTGTAGTGACACCTCAAGCACTGAGATGCCGTGTCTGCTGTGTCACTCGGGAGCCCCAGAATCATGTTCCAGTGCTGTCCCCAACTAAAATACATCTTGGTCAACCAACCAAGACACTGCGACCTGTTTGCTCTTGTCAGCTGCCCTCACTACAAACTCGTTGCCAAACCCACTGGCTCCAGGTCATCTATAAGTCTTTGCTAGGTAAAGTCCCCCTTATCTCAGCTCGCTGGTCAGCATAGCAACACTTCCTCTGGCCACCTTTCCTTCCAGTTCTCTGCTGCCAATGACTGGAAGAAATTGCAAAATTCGCTGAAGTTGGAGACATATATCTCCCTCACTAACTTTAAGCATCAGCTATCTGAGCAGCTTATCGATTGCTGCAGCTGTACACAGCCCATCTGTAAATAGCCCATCCAACTGCCTACCTCATCCCCATGTTTTTATTTACTTTTGTTGCTCTTTTGCACACCAGTATTTCTACTTGCACATCATCTGCACATCTATCACTCCAGTGTTAATTTGCTAAATTGTAATTACTTCGCTACTAAGGCCTATTTATTGTCGTGCCTCCTTACTCCATTTGCACACACTGTATATAGATTTTTCTATTGTGTTATTGACTGCGTTTGTTTATCCCACGTGTAACTCTGTGTTGTTGTTTTTGTCGCACTGCTTTGCTTTATCTTGGCCAGGTCTTAGTTGTAAATGAGAACTTGTTCTCAACAGGCCTACCTGGTTAAATAAAGGTGAAATACAAAAAGTCTTAACTTTATTGACAACACCCAAATGGATACTGTCATTAACGCTGTTCTTCAATAGTTACACACAATTCTTAATACTATAGCAAACATTATATTAAACAGGACATTCAAACGAGCCTTACAATTATAATCCAAAGTAGTGTGAAATGTAGTCAAACAACCTGGAAATGGATGTTACTCCCCTGAGTTTTCCCCCATTCACATTCAGAATACATTGTGAAAAACTAAAATCTTTGCTCGCCATTTTTGCTCCAGGCAGATATAGTACATCCATAACTATCGGTTTCCTCATTAGCAGGGAGGAGTTTCTGCAATCAAATTGCCCTCATGCCGCAATTTTGGCAAACACATAAAGGGGCCTATATTGGAGGCCAAAAGTCATCTTGCACACTGCTTAGAGTTTCAACAACACAAATAACTAATTTCTAGTCTACAATCATCCATGTTACTACCTATGTGAAAACAAGACAAAATATGACTTTTCTTGCTCATTTTAAGACAATTGTTAAATAATTTTAACATTCATTACAGACGCCAACAGCAAAGCCATGATGTTGTACAACAATTGACATCACCTTTTACAGTGGATTACCGTTGTTGTGGGCCTTCAATCATCTGTCTTGTTCACACAGGAGAGATACGGAACTATCGTGGATCCTCTGGGGAGCCTCAACAACTTCATGATGCTGACGAGGCAGAGAAGAGTCTCTCCAGATCAGAACACCTCAATAAACACCTGCAGAGATCCACGGGGAAGAGAACTCACTGCTTCTCTGACTGTGGGAAGAGATTCACCTCATCAGGCATTAACATTCATCAGAGAATACACACCGGAGATAAACCTTATAGCTGTGGTCAATGTGGGAAGAGTTTTGCTACATCTAGCTATCTGACTCTACACCAGAGAATACACACAGGAGAGAAACCTTATAGCTGTGATCAGTGTGGGAAGAGTTTTACTGAGTCTGGGGCTCTGACTAAACACCAGAGAACACACACAGGAGAGAAACCACATAGGTGTGATCAATGTGGGAAGAGTTTTGCTACATCTGGTTGTCTGACTTCACACCAGAGAATACACACAGGAGAGAAATCTTATAGCTGTGATCGATGTGGGAAGAGATTTGCTGCATCTAGCTATCTGACTCTACACCAGAGAACACACACAGGAGAGAAACCTTATGCCTGTGATCAATGTGGGAAGAGTTTTACTCAGTCAACCAACCTGATATCACACCAGAGAACACACACAGGAGAGAAACCTTATGCCTGTGATCAATGTGGGAAGAGTTTTACTCAGTCAACCAACCTGATATCACACCAGAGAATGCACACCGGAGAGAAACCTTATAGCTGTGGTCAATGTGGAAAGAGTTTTACTACATCTAGCTATCTGACTCTACACCAGAGAATACACACAGGAGAGAAACCTTATAGCTGTGGTCAATGTGGAAAGAGTTTTACTACATCTAGCTATCTGACTCTACACCAGAGAATACACACAGGAGAGAAACCTTATAGCTGTGTTCAATGTGGGAAGAGTTTTGGTCGATCTGGCCATCTGACATCACACCAGAGAACACACACAGGAGAGAAACCATATAGCTGTGATCAGTGTGGGAAGAGTTTTACTGAGTCTGGGGGTCTGACTAAACACCAGAGAACACACACAGGAAATAAACCTTATAGCTGTGATGAATGTGGAAAGAGTTTTACTACATCGACCCATCTTATTACACACCAGAGAACACACACAGGAGAGAAACCTCATAGCTGTGATCAATGTGATAAGAGATACTCTGATAAAAGACATCTGATCAAACATCAGAAAAAACATACATGAGGGAGTTGTTTCATGATATCAATGAAATATCCCACTCAGCAAAATGTAATTGAAAAGAGGTTGAAAATAAGTCCAAAGTCCAATATACATTCGGTTGAAAGTGAAAGTTGAGAAGATGTTTTTCTGGCCATTTAAATTAATTTCAATGTACTTGCAGCCTATACACATGGACGCAGTATAATAAATTAGTCTATATTCAATATTAATAATCTTACATCACTCCAGTATTTCTTGACAACATTCAAGTGCTAATTGTCTTTATTCCACTACTGAAGAAGCATGACTCAAATCACCTACTCATATTTCAAACATTCAGCCTGACAAAATATACATGTTTTATTATTCCATGCCTCACCACTAAGTGAATTATTCCCAATATATATTAACAAAGGAGTGTACATTTGGTTTTGATAATTCATATTTGCAATTCATGTAACATTTAGTAATCATCATTATTTATGTAACCAACTGACAATTTTTGGCTACAATTACAGTGCCTTGTGAAAGTATTCGGCCCCCTTGAACTTTGCGACCTTTTGCCACATTTCAGGCTTCAAACATAAATATATAAAACTGTATTATTTTGTGAAGAATCAACAACAAGTGGGACACAATCATGAAGTGGAACGACATTTATTGGATATTTCAAACTTTTTTAACAATTCAAAAACTGAAAAATTGGGCGTGCAAAATTATTCAGCCCCCTTAAGTTAATACTTTGTACCTTTTGCTGCGATTACAGCTGTAAGTCGCTTGGGGTATGTCTCTATCAGTTTTGCACATCGAGAGACTGACATTTTTTCCCATTCCTCCTTGCAAAACAGCTCGAGCTCAGTGAGGTTGGATGGAGAGCATTTGTGAACAGCAGTTTTCAGTTCTTTCCACAGATTCTCGATTGGATTCAGGTCTGGACTTTGACTTGGCCATTCTAACACCTGGATATGTTTATTTTTTAACCATTCCATTGTAGATTTTGCTTTATGTTTTGGATCATTGTCATGTTGGAAGACAAATCTCCGTCCCAGTCTCAGATCTTTTGTAGACTCCATCAGGTTTTCTTCCAGAATGGTCCTGTATTTGGCTCCATCCATCTTCCCATCAATTTTAACCATCTTCCCTGTCCCTGCTGAAGAAAAGCAGGCCCAAACCATGATGCTGCCACCACCATGTTTGACAGTGGGGATGGTGTGTTCAGCTGTGTTGCTTTTACGCCAAACATAACGTTTTGCATTGTTGCCAAAAAGTTCAATTTTGGTTTCATCTGACCAGAGCACCTTCTTCCACATGTTTGGTGTGTCTCCCAGGTGGCTTGTGGCAAACTTTAAAAGACACTTTTTATGGATATCTTTAAGAAATGGCTTTCTTCTTGCCACTCTTCCATAAAGGCCAGATTTGTGCAATATACGACTGATTGTTGTCCTATGGACAGAGTCTCCCACCTCAGCTGTAGATCTCTGCAGTTCATCCAGAGTGATCATGGGCCTCTTGGCTGCATCTCTGATCAGTCTTCTCCTTGTATGAGCTGAAAGTTTAGAGGGACGGCCAGGTCTTGGTAGATTTGCAGTGGTCTGATACTCCTTCCATTTCAATATTATCGCTTGCACAGTGCTCCTTGGGATGTTTAAAGCTTGGGAAATCTTTTTGTATCCAAATCCGGCTTTAAACTTCTTCACAACAGTATCTCGGACCTGCTTGGTGTGTTCCTTGTTCTTCATGATGCTCTCTGCACTTTTAACGGACCTCTGAGACTATCACAGTGCAAGTGCATTTATACGGAGACTTGATTACACACAGGTGGATTGTATTTATCATCATTAGTCAGTTAGGTCAACATTGGATCATTCAGAGATCCTCACTGAACTTCTGGAGAGAGTTTGCTGCACTGAAAGTAAAGGGGCTGAATAATTTTGCACGCCCAATTTTTCAGTTTTTGATTTGTTAAAAAAGTTTGAAATATCCAATAAATGTCGTTCCACTTCATGATTGTGTCCCACTTGTTGTTGATTCTTCACAAAAAAAAATACAGTTTTATATCTTTATGTTTGAAGCCTGAAATGTGGCAAAAGTTCGCAAAGTTCAAGGGGGCCGAATACTTTCGCAAGGCACTGTACTGTACTCTATATCATCTACTGCATCTTTATGTAATACATGTATCACTAGCCACTTTAACTATGCCACTTTGTTTACATACTCATCTCAAATGTAAATACTGCACTCAATACCATCTACTGTATCTTGCCTATGCCGCTCTGTACCATCACTCATTCATATATCTTTATGTACATATTCTTTATCCCCTTACACTTGTGTCTATAAGGTAGTAGTTTTGGAATTGTTAGCTAGATTACTTGTTGGTTATTACTGCATTGTCGGAACTAGAAGCACAAGCATTTCGCTACACTCGCATTAACATCTGCTAACCATGTGTATGTGACAAATAAAATTTGATTTGATTTGATTTAGGAACATACTATTAAATCCACGCCTGTTGGAAGCCCCGCCTTCCACAGGTGATGAGTGTGAGGCTCGGATTCATTCCTTAAATTTAATACCGCTCTTCACCGACCCAGGAAAAGGCGGGATTCAAACAGGTGTTGTACCTCATTTCCCTCCTTCAGGGAAGAGTAATTATCGTCAAAGATACATTTGGGATGTCTGATAGTATTTCTGATTGTCTTAACTCATGAGTTGGAGCTTCTCAAAGTAATTTTTTCTTCACCTCAAACAGCAAGTAAACAAATTCTAATCAAAATCAATTGCGAATGACAATAGTTCCTCAAAGTATTTTCATAAAATATTCCCAGGTCTCGCCCCTTCGATAACCACTCAGCATAAAAGGGAACAATGTAATGCTCTGATCCAGTGGAAATGTCATAAAATACCTGATTACTTCTTATTCTTTACACAAATAGCCGACAGCTGTGTCTGTCCCAAACTCACTGGCCGGTAAACTCAGAGGGCCCAGAATATTTTATACAATGTTGCAAGCTTGCTATCACGAGTTTCGGGCTAACCCAGTTGATAGTTGATACAATGTTTAAAGTTTGTTGTAGACAGGCCATGTGCAGCCAATGTGATTTATAGGATATTTATTTTTATCAGGATATTTTCTACCTGCAGGCTGCAATGTTTTTATTTGTTGGCTTTATTTCGGCAATTTTTACATAATTGGCAATGGCAATAAAAGTTACTTTTAGATTTGTATAATTTTCATTTAGATTTATATAGAATGTAGATTAATCACAGACAATGATTTTGAGATACTATTATAAATTAAATGAATCTGTTCCACAAAAATGAGCACATGAAAATCATAACTTGCATGCAGATTGGTAGAAATGGTAAGATAAATTGACCCTCCAACTGGAAAAGGTTGCAGACTGCTGGTGTTGTGTATTACTGAAAACTTCAGGAGCATAACGGCAGAATTTACGAAGTCCAGCAGCAGCGGGAGGAGGAAGAGGGAAGAGTTTCTCTCGGTTATATTGATGACTGGGTCCCTCAAGTAATTTGTGTATCTGTAATTATTTAATCAAAAAGCATGCTTAAAGCATCAGACAAGTTATGCACATATAGTTGATTTTATTAAAACATGGGGTGATTAGTATAAAGAACAGATGACTCTTGGTTGACCAAGATATATTTTAGTTGGGGACAGCACTAGAACATGATTTTGGGGCTCCCGGGTGGCGCAGCGGACACTGCATCTCAGTGCTTGAGGCGTCACTACAGACACCCTGGATCAAATCCAGGCTGTATCACAACCGGCAGTGATTGGGAGTCCCATAGGGCGGCGCACAATTGGCCCAGCGTCATCCGGGGTAGGCAGTCATTGTAAATAACAATTTGTTCTTAAATGACATGCCTAGTTAAATAAAGGTTACATTTAAATAAATAAAAAATGTTGTTTTATGACAAACCATTTTCTACAAATCTGTCAAGATAGAGAAGGTTTTAAAACAAAGGTTTCAAACCAATTCATGAATGTAATTGAATCTAGGTATGTTTCGCCTTTAACGTAATGGCATGAAAATAAATTGGCTGAATATTATACAATGACTTATCAACAGCTGTAACAATTTGACCCCCACAGGAAATCTACACTGGCAATTCTAGAATATACTGAAGTGAGGGAAAAATTACTTGATCCCCTGCTGATTTTTCACGTTTTCCCACTGACAAAGAAATGATCAGTCTATGATTTTAATGGTAGGTTTATTTTAACAGTGAGAGACAGAATAACAACAACAAAAATCCAGAAAAACGCATGTAAAAATGTTATAAAATGATTAGCATTTTAATGAGGGAAATAAGTATTTGACCCCTCTGCAAAACATTACTTTGGACTTGGTGGCAAAACCCTTGTTGGCAATCACAGAGGTCAGATGTTTCTTGTAGTTGGCCACCAGGTTTGCACACATCTCAGGAGGGATTTTGTCCCACTCCTCTTTGCAGATCTTAATTTCTTTGTCAGTGGGCAAACGTACAAAATCAGCAGGGAATCAAATACTTTTTCACCTCACTGCCTAGAAACCTGGTTAAACTATCATTATGACATCATGGATGAATGCTAGAATATACTATATATCCTAGAAACCTGGATAAACTATCATTATGACATCATGGATGAATTCTAGAATATAGTATATAGCCTAGAAACCTGGTTAAACTATCATTATGACATCATGGATGAATTCTAGAATATACTATATAGCCTCAATCTGTTTAAAACTATAATTTGACCTCATGGATGACCGGTCTTTGTATTCATAGTGTAGTGAATTCAGGGGGAAGCCCTGAGCTGAACTCAAACCTGGGTCCAGCGACTGTCAAGCCAACACCTTGTAACTGTTACACCAAGATGTCTGAACTTCTTGACGAGGTCGCTAGGTGAATTTGAGAGTGGTTACACTTCTCCTTCCCCCATCCCTCAGCTGTTTACCAAACCAAGTCTCTGGGCAGCCGTTTTGTTGCTGTTTAATAAATTTAACTACTCTCAAATTCATAGACAGACCTATGGATGCAAGGACTGACCATCCATGATATCAACACTATAGTTTATTTACATTGCTTCTAAACATTTGAGTAAAAAAGGCTTAGTTGGGGTTCTGATGGGGTACAACAGTTGAACTAAGCTAATGAGGCATGTGTTATATTCTTCAATAATCAATGGATATACAGTGGGGAGAACAAGTATTTGATAAACCTGCAAAATCGGCAGTGTTCCTACTTACAAAGCATGTAGAGGTCTGTCATTTTTATCATAGGTACACTTCAACTGTGAGAGACGGAATCTAAAACAAAAATCCAGAAAATCACATTGTATGATTTTTAAGTAATTAATTTGCATTTTATTGCATGACATAAGTATTTGATACATCAGAAAAGCAGAACTTAATATTTGGTACAGAAACCTTTGTTTGCAATTACAGAGATCATATGTTTCCTGTAGTTCTTGACCAAGTTAGCACACACTGCAGCAGGGATCCTTCAGGTTTCGGGGCTGTTGCTGATCAATACGGACTTTCAGCTCCCTCCAAAGATTTTCTATTGGGTTCAGGTCTGGAGGCTAGCTAGGCCACTCCAGGACCTTGAGATGCTTCTTAAGGAGCCACTCCTTAGTTGCCCTGGCTGTTTGTTTCGGGTCGTTGTCATGCTGGAAGACCCAGCCACGACCCATCTTCAATGCTCTTACTGAGGGGAGGAGGTTGTTGGCCAAGATCTCGCGATACATGGCCCCATCCGTCCTCCCCTCAATACGGTGCAGTCGTCCTTTCCCCTTTGCAGAAAAGCATCCCCAAAGAATGATGTTTCCACCTCCATGCTTCACGGTTGGGATGGTGTTCTTGGGGTTGTACTCATCCTTCTTCTTCCTCCAAACACAGCAAGTGGAGTTTAGACCAAAAAGCTCTATTTTTGTCTCATCAGACCACATGACCTTCTCCCATTCCTCCTCTGGATCATCCAGATGGTCATTGGCAAACTTCAGATGGGCCTGGACATGCGTTGGCTTGAGCAGGGGGACCTTGCGTGCACTGCAGGATTTTAATCTATAACGGCGTAGTGTGTTACTAATGGTTTTCTTTGAGACTGTGGTCTCAGCTCTCTTCAGGTCATTGACCAGGTCCTGCCGTGTGGTTCTGGGCTGATCCCTCACCTTCCTCATGATCGTTGATGCCCCACGAGATGAGATCTTGCATGGAGCCCCAGACCAAGGGAGATTGACCATCATCTTGAACTTCTTCCATTTTCTAATAATTGCACCAACAGTTGTTGCCTTCTCATCAAGCTACTTGCCTATTGTCCTGTAGCCCATCCCAGCCTTGTGCAGGTCTACAATTTTATCCCTGATATCCTTACACAGCTCCCTGGTCTTGGCCATTGTGGAGAGGTCGGAGTCTGTTTGATTGATTGTGTGGACAGGTGTCTTTTATACAGGTAACGAGTTCATACAGGTGCAGTTAATAGAGGTAATGAGTGGAGAACAGGAGGGCTTCAAAAGCTCCCCTGAATTATTTCAACATTTTGTTAAAAATCGTGCAACATTTCAACGTCCTGCTACTCATGCCAGGAATATAGTATATGCATAGGATTAGTATGTGTGGATAGAAAACACTCTGACGTTTCTAAAACTGGTTAAATAATGTCTGTGACTATAACAGAATGTGAACAGCAAGCGGAATCCCAAGAAAAACCTGGTCACAAAAACCACAGAAAAGTATTCATCCGCCAGTCTCTGAATTGTTTATTGCAAGCAAAAATATATACCGGTGAGCTTGCAGTTCCTACAACTTCCACACGATGTCGCCAGTACTGGCATTTTCATTGGTTTAAATCCTTTGTGGAATGAGAAGTAGGTCCTTCCTTTCGTCCAGTATACAAGAAGAGACTTTTGGGAGAGAGAGAAAGGACAACGTTTTCTAGAGTAGCTGCTATTGAATACAGATCGCCCAGTGATCAATTTGATCGATTATTAACGTTTACAAATACCTAAAGTTGGGTTACAAAAGTAGTTTGAAGTGTTTTGTCAAAGAATATAGGCAACTTATTTAATTTTTTAAAATGACGTTGCGTTTTGGAACAGAGCTTTTGGATGGATCAGACGGCTAAATAAATTGACATTTTGGGTATACATGGACGGATTTAATCGGGAAAAAGACCCAATTGTGATGTTTATGGGACATATAGGACTGCCAACAAAGAAGCTCATCAAAGGTAATGAATGTTTTATATTTTATTTCTGCGTTTTGTGTAGCGCCGGCTACGCTAATTATTTTGTTTACGTCCCCTTCAGGTATTTTGGGGTGTTGCATGCTATCAGATAATAGCCTCTCATGCTTTTGCCGAAAAGCATTTTAAAAATCTGACATGTTGGCTAGATTCACAACAAGTGTAGCTTTAATTCAGTACCCTGCATGTGTGTTTTAATGAAAGTTTGAGTTTTATTGAGTACTATTAGCATTTGGCATTGCGCACTTCCATTTCCTGTTGACTAGGTGGGACACTAGCGTCTCACATGTCTCTAAGAGGTTAAAGAAAAACTAACAGGTCTGTGAGAGCCGGAATTCTTACTGGTTGGTAGGTGATCAAATACCTATGTCATGCAATAAAATGCAAATGAATTACTTAAAAATCATACAATATGATTTTCTGGATTTTTGTTTTAGCTAGCTAGGCTAATGCTAACTAAACCAGTCCGCTAACTGACAGCAACACCGTAAATATGAAATTAAATAGGATAACTAAGTAGGCGACAGAAGTGGGTTTAAAACACAGTGGCTAATATACACGAAAGTGTCTAATTGGCTTTATTGGTTTGTCTATTTTGTCTAGCAAGCTACCGAGGTGGCTGACTGACTGTTGCTGCTGTTGAAAGAAGCGTTCAGTCCACTAGATTATACGTCACACTAGAAGCATCGCCATCTACTGACTGGAGTAGGTAACGCAGTTGAGTAAAACATATATTTTATTTTCAGACGCCGCTAGTCCAAAACTATTAATTAGCCCACCCTAAATAAATCAATATCAGTCAATATAGTTTTTCTGTGATTTCTTTTTTTCGTCAACCGTTCCATCTCATCTTAAACTTCTTACCGGGCCGGCACTAGGACCGGGGGAGGCTGCTGCTGCACTAGTGACTGTTAGACTGTCTTCAGCAAAGATGGTGGACAGAAATACTAGGAGAGAGGGGTACCCCTACACAGAACTGAACTGGATCATAGATGGCGGACAGAAATACTAGGAGAGAGGGGTACCCCTACACAGAACTGAAATGGATCAAAGATGACAGAAATACTAGGAGAGAGGGGTACCCCTACACAGAACTGAACTGAATCACAGATGGCGGACAGAAATACTAGGAGAGAGGGGTACCCCTACACAGAACTGAACTGGATCATAGATGGCGGACAGAAATACTAGGAGAGAGGGGTACCCCTACACAGAACTGAAATGGATCAAAGATGACAGAAATACTAGGAGAGAGGGGTACCCCTACACAGAACTGAACTGGATCAAAGATGGTGGACAGAAATACTAGGAGAGAGGGGTACCCCTACACAGAACTGAACTGGATCATAGATGGTGGACAGAAATACTAGGAGAGAGGGGTACCCCTACACAGAACTGAACTGGATCATAGATGGCGGACAGAAATACTAGGAGAGAGGGGTACCCCTACACAGAACTGAACTGGATCATAGATGGCGGACAGAAATACTAGGAGAGAGGGGTACCCCTACACAGAACTGAACTGGATCATACAGTGCCTTGCGAAAGTATTCGGCCCCCTTGAACTTTGCGACCTTTTGCCACATTTCAGGCTTCAAACATAAAGATATAAAACTGTATTTTTTTGTGAAGAATCAACAACAAGTGGGACATAATCATGAAGTGGAACGACATTTATTGGATATTTCAAACTTTTTTAACAAATCAAAAACTGAAAAATTGGGCGTGCAAAATTATTCAGCCCCTTTACTTTCAGTGCAGCAAACTCTCTCCAGAAGTTCAGTGAGGATCTCTGAATGATCCAATGTTGACCTAAATGACTAATGATGATAAATACAATCCACCTGTGTGTAATCAAGTCTCCGTATAAATGCACCTGCACTGTGATAGTCTCAGAGGTCCGTTAAAAGCGCAGAGAGCATCATGAAGAACAAGGAACACACCAGGCAGGTCCGAGATACTGTTGTGAAGAAGTTTAAAGCCGGATTTGGATACAAAAAGATTTCCCAAGCTTTAAACATCCCAAGGAGCACTGTGCAAGCGATAATATTGAAATGGAAGGAGTATCAGACCACTGCAAATCTACCAAGACCTGGCCGTCCCTCTAAACTTTCAGCTCATACAAGGAGAAGACTGATCAGAGATGCAGCCAAGAGGCCCATGATCACTCTGGATGAACTGCAGAGATCTACAGCTGAGGTGGGAGACTCTGTCCATAGGACAACAATCAGTCGTATATTGCACAAATCTGGCCTTTATGGAAGAGTGGCAAGAAGAAAGCCATTTCTTAAAGATATCCATAAAAAGTGTCGTTTAAAGTTTGCCACAAGCCACCTGGGAGACACACCAAACATGTGGAAGAAGGTGCTCTGGTCAGATGAAACCAAAATGGAACTTTTTGGCAACAATGCAAAACGTTATGTTTGGCGTAAAAGCAACACAGCTCATCACACTGAACACACCATCCCCACTGTCAAACATGGTGGTGGCAGCATCATGGTTTGGGCCTGCTTTTCTTCAGCAGGGACAGGGAAGATGGTTAAAATTGATGGGAAGATGGATGGAGCCATATACAGTACCATTCTGGAAGAAAACCTGATGGAGTCTGCAAAAGACCTGAGACTGGGACGGAGATTTGTCTTCCAACAAGACAATGATCCAAAACATAAAGCAAAATCTACAATGGAATGGTTCAAAAATAAACATATCCAGGTGTTAGAATGGCCAAGTCAAAGTCCAGACCTGAATCCGATCGAGAATCTGTGGAAAGAACTGAAAACTGCTGTTCACAAATGCTCTCCATCCAACCTCACTGAGCTCGAGCTGTTTTGCAAGGAGGAATGGGAAAAAATGTCAGTCTCTCGATGTGCAAAACTGATAGAGACATACCCCAAGCGACTTACAGCTGTAATCGCAGCAAAAGGTGGCGCTACAAAGTATTAACTTAAGGGGGCTGAATAATTTTGCACGCCCAATTTTTCAGTTTTTGATTTGTTAAAAAAGTTTGAAATATCCAATAAATGTTGTTCCACTTCATGATTGTGTCCCACTTGTTATTGATTCTTCACAAAAAAATATAGTTTTATATCTTTATGTTTGAAGCCTGAAATGTGGCAAAAGGTCGCAAAGTTCAAGGGGGCCGAATACTTTCGCAAGGCACTGTAGATGGCGGACAGAAATACTAGGAGAGAGGGGTACCCCTACAGAGAACTGAACTGGATCATTGTTGGCGGACAGAAATACTAGGAGGGGTACCCCTACACAGAACTGAAATGGATCAATGATGACAGAAATACTAGGAGAGAGGGGTACCCCTACACAGAACTGAACTGGATCAAAGATGGTGGACAGAAATACTAGAATGGAAGCAAATGTAAGGGATTATAATGTCATAACGAATCATGCATGTACAGTTGACAGGAATGTTAGTTAATGTTGAGACAAACGATTATACATTTTTTTTATCATAAAGTTAATTTACTAAAATCGTGATTTAGCCAGCTAGCTGACTAGCTAACATTAGCCAGCTAGCTGACTAGCTAACATTAGCCAGCTAGCTGACTAGCTAACATTATCTAGCTGACTAGCTAACATTAAACAGCTAGCATTATGGGTGTTGTGACATGAGTATGAAATTGTACTTCTGGTTGTTTTAGGGACTCCTGAAACAACCAGCAAACCGGGCTGTCGTTTTGTGAAAACAGTGGATGTATAGAATCTAGCTAGCTGAAGAATTTACTGAAAATTGAATGTACAATTGTGTAAGCTTGCCTTGCTGATAAATGCCATGCAGATAGACGAAATAACGTAGCTAGCTATGTTCTTGCTTATTGTGCAGTAGATGATTAAAATACCTGTATGCCTATGGATGTGTAGCTAGCTATCTAGCCGATCTGTGTATGGACCCAACTGTTTGGTATACATATTAGTTCAGAACCTAGCTATGAACCTCAGCTATCAAAGCCAGTTGTATCAACTCCAAAACAGCTTGAATGACATTAATGAAGCCTATGGATTGAGTAGAAAATTGTTATATCACGTTGTGCCAAGGATGCAAGTCGTATATACATGTAGTTATTACCATGTATGAGATCCCCACATTGTAGCCTGTACATTTAATCTATTCACTGATCATGTACTCTACCTTGGCAAATAAAGGTGCAGTTTAGGTATGAATGTCTTTGAGATTATTTTTCAGTCATATCCAATACCAGGAGTATCAAATTCCAGTCTTTGAATGATGCTGTGTCTGCATGTATGTATTACAATTATACACTTCAACAGTGTTTACCAATCTTGGTCCTGGGACATCAATGGTTACACATTGTAACTAATAGACTAGAAACAGGATTTAACTAGTTAATTAATATATACAGAAATATAATGTTAAAAAACACTACACTACACTTCCTATGCATCATGTAAATACTCTTAACACCAGTTCATCTCAATATCTAATTTCCTTCATCTGCATTGATCTGATAAACACAGGACAGGTGGAGTATTTCATCACATTACACTTCATTTCAACCAGTAGAGAATGTGAAACGCTTTATTGAAAAGCTCATTATCCAAGTGTTATAAATACAAGTTCAATCTGTCCATCAATACACATCTGTTGTGCATTATAAAAACAGAGGAAGAAAGAGGAGGTGGTGGGAGAGGTGTTAAAGACAGAAAGGGAAAGAGGTAAACACATAGGAGCAGGGAAGGCAGCACATGATTAATGAATCACAGTGCAACCTAAATATTCTCTCAGTTCATCACAATTACATAATAGTGTCTCACGTTGACCAAAAGGTTATCTTAAAAGCAGGTGAGGTGGCGATGATGAGACTGGGGGTTGGCATCCTCTCACATCAACACATATCTGCAGACGAGAGACAGATGGAGTGAGAAAGCATGTTTAAGCCTTGTGTTTTTATTTTTTATTCTGACATTGTTAGTTATCAATCAGGAGGTGAAATGCAAAACTGACCTGGGATCATTAACTCTAGTACTACTGCATCTCTATCTGTATTTCAATGTAAAGCATCTCTTTAATAATACTTCCTGTTGACCTGACCAAGTGACCTCTCACCTCTGATCATGCTGTGCCCTCGATGTAGCCAGTTCAGATGCAGGAGGGGTTCACCGACACTGCTGATATAACCTAGAGGATTTAGGGAGAAGGGATGAAGTGAAGGAGAGAGACTGTTATTGAGATAAGGTAGTTAAAGTGACAGTGTTCAACAGGAATCTGTGTGGCCTCATCTGGTGTCCACACCACACTAAGTGGCTGCAGAGTACTTTATGCTGAAAAACATGAATGGACCCACAAGGACAAACAATACATCGTAGTTATAGAAATAGTGAAGTGTCTTACTATTCTCAATGGTTGGCCCTCTTGCCTATTCTTTGAATGTGGAAGGAGCCACAGTTATACACCTGAACCTGTTTACTGCACAACACAGTTGTCTACACATAATGAGCAAAGTTTGAGTTTGTGCCTGTTTTTAAGACAGTACTTACTACTGTTAATCAGTGCCCGTTCATCGTTGGGTGCCTTAAGATGCATTTGGGAAACCGGGCGCAGATATCCAGTTCCCTCCTCTTCTTCCTTCTCCTTTTTCGATGTGACAGTCATCTCCCCCTCCTCCTCTTTCACGTCAAAAACTGCATCATCCTCTTTCTCTTCTTTCACTGTAACGTCTTTCTCTTCTTCTTTCACGTTTACAGCCTCACCCTCTACTTGTTTTTGTATTGAAACAGTCTCCTCTTCCTCCTCCTTTTTCACGATAACTTCTTCCCCCGTGCAGCAGACCCCAGGGGCTGAACATTGTCGTGAAAGACGAGAAGGAAGAGGAGGATGTCACAGTAAAACAAGAAGTAGAGTGTGAGGCTGTTACAGTGAAAGAAGAAGAGAAAGACGTTTCAGTGAAAGAAGAGGAAGATGCGTTCAGAGTGAAAGAGGAAGAGGATGTTACAGTAAAAGAAGAGGAGGATGCAGTTTTTGGAGTGAAGATGGAGGGGGAGATGACTGTCACATTGAAAGATGAAGAGGTGGAGATAGGAGATCTGATTAACACCAGTAAGTACCCCCTTCAATTTGTTTTTAACTTTGGATATTCGGAGTTGGCTGGTCAATACCTCTTCAACGGAGGGCCCTGGGATGAAGACTGATATGTCTACAATCAGACGACGTAGAGAGCAAGCTACCCCTTGTTTTCTCCGTTCCGTTTCCAAAAAGTGACTGAACATATATATTTGAGAAGGGTCTATCTGCTGACTGCAGACTGGGGGGCACGGCATGTAGTGATTTTCATGTAGTGATGTTTTACTACACACCTTGCCCCCCAATAGTGCCAATGTGAGAGTTGGGTTGGCTACACCAAAGATTATGGATATACTGACAAGATGTCTCTCCTCCCTAACAAGGGGAGTTGTTATCCACAAAGCGGCACTGATGGTTGTCTAGCTCCCACCTATCCTTTCTTTGGATTGGTGGACACATCTTATTATTGTAATCTATTGTTTATATTCTATGAGGGTTGTTGACGTCAATGGAGAGAGATGCTAAGCTACTAGCATGAATATGCATAGCGATCTGGAGACAGCTCCTATAATGTTTTTATCAAAGTTGTCGGTATGTCACGTGTCCACATGACAACTTAATCATTACGAAACTTCTGTTGGATCAAGTAAACCTCACATTGCAAATAAGCCATTATTTTTGTTGTTGACCAAATTCGACACTTTCCACATTGGGTTGATAATTGTTTCCACTTGGATACAACCTACTGCAGCCTACTGGCATGACCTAGAGAGTTACAACCTACTGTAGCCTACTGGCATGACCTAGAGGTATACAACCTACTGTAACCTACTGGCATGACCTAGAGAGTTACAACCTACTGTAGCATACTGGCATGACCTAGAGAGATACAACCTACTGTAGCCTACCGGCATACCCTAGAGAGATACTACCTACTGTAGCCTACTGGCATGACCTAGAGAGTTACAACCTACTGTAGCCTACTGGCATGGCCTAGAGAGATTCAACCTACTGCAACCTACTGGCATGACACAGAGAGATACAACCTAAAGTAACCTACTGGCATGACCTAGAGAGATACAACCACTGGTATGCAAGCATTTCTAAACTTTTTTCTCAATTTATGGGGTATTGTGATGTCATTATGAGGTATTGTCTGAAGATTGATAATTAAAAAAATATATAATCTATTTTAGAATAGAACGTAACAAAATATGTAAAAAGGGAACGGGTCTGAATGCATGTTGTATGTTCTAGTGGTGTCCAAGATAACAAAAAAAATAGTATTTTCTTTCTACCAATTGATTGGTTGGAATGTTATGACGTGTATTTTTCCATATAGACACACCCCATGTGTTTAATAAAATCCACTGTATGTGTTGAATAAAATCAACTGTTTGTGTTGAATCAAATCAACTGTTTGTGTTGAATCAAATCAACTGTTTGTGTTGAATCAAATCAACTGTTTGTGTTGAATCAAATCAACTGTTTGTGTTGGATCAAATCAACTGTATGTGTTGAATCAAATCAACTGTATGTGTTGAATCAAATCAACTGTATGTGTTGAATCAAATCAACTGTATGTGTTGAATCAAATCAACTGTTTGTGCAGAACTTAAACTGAACTGATGCTTCAAGCATTTGATTAAATAATTAACACAAATGACTTGAGGAAGCCAGAGATCAGTATAACCAGAAGGAAATAACCAACCGACCTGCTGCTGGCCTTCCTAAATTCTGACATTATGCTCATGAAGTTTCCGGGAAAAAATAAATACATTTAGAGTGCCAATTTATCTGACCATTTCTACCAATCTGCATGTCAGTTATGAACGAGTTACAACACCTGTTTGGCCCCGCCACTTCTTGGGTCGGTGAAGTGCGGTATTAAATTTAAGGAATAAATCCGAGCCTCAAGCTTATCACCTGTGGAAGGCGGGGCTTCCAGTGAGGCATGGATTTAATAGATTGTTGCACCTACTTTCCCTCCTTCAGGGAACAGTAGTTATAGTCATAACGTTACGCTTGTCATATGATGAACATCAACTTAAATACTAGATCTTGCTGTCAGACAGTTTTTTTGTATTCAGATCTCTGAAATGCAATCTAACTACGTAACATTTAGTGTCTCTTTATGTTACGCTGGGGAAACAGTTTTCATGGACACATGGAGGTTGCTAAATCCAGTGGTAAATTATGACAGACCAGCTAGATCTACATTCTCTACTATATTATGAAAGACCAGCTAGATCTACTATCGCTATTATATTATGACACACCAGCTAGATCTACTGTATCTATTATATTATGACAGACCAGCTAGACCTACTGTCCCTATTATATTATGACAGACCAGCTAGATCTACTGTCTCGATTATATTATGACAGACCAGCTAGATCTACTTTCTATTATATTAGAACAGACCAGCTAGATCTACTGACTCTACTATATTATGACAGACCAGCTAGATCTACTGTCTTTATTATATTATGAAATAACAGCTAGATCTACCTTCTCTACTATATTATGAAAGACGAGCTAGATCTACTGTCTCTATTATATTATGACAGACAAGCTAGACTACTGTCTCTATTATATTACTACAGCCCAGATACATCTACTGTCTCTATTATATTATGACAGACCAGCTAGATCTACTGCAGCTATTATATTATGACAGACCAGCTAGATCTACTGTCTCTACTATATTATGACAGACCAGCTGGATCTACATTCTCTACTATATTATGAAAGACCACCTAGACCTACTTTCCCTTTTAAATTATGACAGACCAGCTAGATCTACTGTCTCTATTTTATTATGACAGACCAGCTAGAATTACTGTATCTACTATATTATGACAGACAAGCTAGATCTACTGTCTCTACTATATAATGACAGACCAGCTAGACCTACTGGCTCTACTATATTATGACAGACCAGCTAGATCTACTGTCTCTATAATATTATGACAGACCAGCTAGATCTACTGTATCTATTATATAATGACAGACCAGCTAGTTCTACTTTCTCTACTGTTTTATGACAGACCAGCTAGATCTACTGTCTCTATTATATTAGAACAGACCAGCTAGATCTACTGTCTCTACTATATTATGACAGACTAGCTATTCATACTGTCCCTATTAAAATATGACAGACCAGCTTGATCTACTCTCCCTAATAAATTATGACAGACCAGCTAGATCTACTGTCTCTATTATATTACTACAGCCCACAAACATCGACTGTCTTTATTATATTACGACAGACCAGCTAGATCTACTGTCTCTACTATATTATGACAGACCAGCTAGATCTACTGTCTATATTATATTAGAACAGACCAGCTAGATCTACTGTCTCTACTATATTATGACAGATCAGCTAGACCTACTGTCCCTATTAAATTATGACAGACCAGCTAGATCTACTGTCTCTAGTATATTTTGACAGACCAGATAGATCTACTGTATCTATTATATTATGACAGACCAGCAGACCAGCTAGACCATTTCTACCAATCTGCATGTCAGTTATGAACGAGTTACAACACCTGTTTGGCCTCGCCACTTCTTGGGTCGGTGAAGTGCGGTATTAAATTTAATGAATAAATCCGAGCCTCAAGCTTATCACCTGTGGAAGGCGGGGCTTCCAGTGAGGCATGGATTTAATAGATTGTTGCACCTACTTTCCCTCCTTCAGGGAACAGTAGTTATAGTCATAACGTTACGCTTGTCATATGATGAACATCAACTTAAATACTAGATCTTGCTGTCAGACAGTTTTTTTGTATTCAGATCTCTGAAATGCACTCTAACTACGTAACATTTAGTGTCTCTTTATGTTACGCTGGGAAAACAGTTTTCATGGACACATGGAGGTTGCTAAATCCAGTGGTTGTAACCGAGAGTCACCTTAACTTTATTGACAACACCCAAATGCAAACTGTCATAAACGCGGTTTTTCAATAATTACACGTAATTCTTAATAGTGTAGCTGTTTTGTTAGTCACATGTTTAACTATCATCAGCTGATCCAGGAAATCATTTTCTGAATGTCAGTCACATGACAAACATCACGACATGCAACAACAACCAAAGTGCTTCTTCATTCATTACTCTGGTCAAGACAGTTATGCCGTGCTCCGCGTTGGATCCAACATGCCTAACACATTGATGTTTATAATGTTATTATCTGCTTGATTTACAGTAGGGTCTCGTTAGTCTGTTTGGAAATGGAGATACTTTCCTCATAATGTGTAGAGAACTGTTCCTTGATGGACAGGCTATTGCACAACACACAGAACTATTTTCCTCTATTCATGACATTTAGAATGACAACCCATTACAAAGTAGCCTAGTGGGATTATTCGCTAAATGATCAGGTTATGAAATGTCATGACAGACATTTTAGTTTCCATGTTTCACCTGAAATATTAAATGATTTATAATCCTAGGTCTGTGTTATTGTTAGGTGAAGTTATGGGTCCTACAGTAGGTCTTTGTTATTGTTTCGTGACGTTATGGCTGATGTTACAGCTAGCCAAAGAGCATTTTACTGGTTAAGTGTTTTTTAAGTATATAGCAGTTGATTTGCGACAAAAACACAAACATATTAAGCAGGACATTCAAGTGAGCCTTACAATTATAATCCAAAAGTAGTGGGAAATGCACTCATTTTCAACCTGTAAATGGAAGCTATTTTTGCTGTCAGCCTATGAGAATTCCCCTGAGTTTTCCCCCACGGTGGTGAATTAGTGAATAGACACAGAGCTTAATGTGAGTTTCCTTGAGTTGCACTCCTGATCTTGCGCTGTAATATTCAGAATACATTGTGAAAACCTAAATTTTCTGCTCACCATTTTTGCTCTAGGCAGATATACTACATCCATAACTATCGGTTTCCTCATTAGCAGGGAGGTGTTTCTGCATTCAAATGGTTTGTGCATTGCCCTCGTGCTGCAATTTTAGCAAACACAGACAAGGGCCTACATTGGAGACCAATAGTTGTCTGGCACACTGCTTAGGATTTCAACCACTTGAATAACTTATTTCTAGTCTACAATCATCGATGTTACTACTAATGTGAAAACAAGACAATATGACTTGTTGCTAACTTGACTGGCTTAATTGTCAAATAATTTAACAGACGTCAATTGTTGAACAACTCATGGGTATGCTCTGGGCATCATCTTTTACCTCAAATATAAACATTGGATTTCTGCTGTTGTGGGCCTCTAACCATCTGTCTGACTTTGTCATTCACACAGGAGAGAGACTGGACTATCGTGGATCCTCTGGGGAGCCTCAACAACATCATGATAATGACAAGGCAGACAAGGCAGAGTCCTTCCAGATCAGATCACCTCAAGAAACACCAGCAGAGATACACAGGGAAGAGAACTCACTGCTGCTCTGACTGTGGGAAAAAAATCAACTCTTCATCAGACTTTAAAATACATCAAAGATTTCCCACTGGAGAGAAACTTTATGGATTTGATCAATGTGGGAAAAGTTTTACTGAGTCAAGCTTTCTCACTAAAAATCAGAGAATACACAAAGGAGAGAAATCATATAGTTGTGATCAATGTGGAAAGGGTTTCGGTACATCTGGCTGTCTGACAAAACACCCGAGAACACACACAGGAGGGAAACGTAATAGCTGTGATCAATGTGGGAAGAGTTTTACTTCATCTAGCTATCTAACTGTACACCAGAGAACACACACAGGAGAGAAATCATATAGCTGTGATCAATGTGGGAAGAGTTTTACTCTGCTAAAAAGCCTGATCGTACACAAGCGGACACACACAGGAGATAAATCTTATAGCTGTAATCAACGTGAGAAGAGTTTTGCTTCATCTGGCCTTCTGACGTTACACCAGAGAACACACACATTTTGGTTATTGATTTGGACACGTTAAAACTGTGTTTTGACATTGCACAATTCCCATTTAGCAAAATATATTTCCAAAGATGTTGAAAATAAGACTATGCCCGACGTCCAATATATTAAATTATGACAGACCAGCTAGATCTACTGTCCCTATTAAATTATGACAGACAAGCTAAACTACTGTCTCTATTATATTACTACAGCCCAGATACATCTACTGTCTCTATCATATTATGACAGACCAGCTAGATCTACTGTATATAATATATTATGACAGACAAGCTAGATCTACTACCTCTACTATATTTTGACAGATAGATAGACCAGCTAGATACATTGTCTTTATTATATTATGAGAGACCAGCTAGAGGTACCTTCTCTACGATATTATGAAAGACCAGCAAGATCTATTATCTATATTACATTATGACAGACCAGCTAGATCTACTGTCTTTATTAAATTATGACAGACCAGCTAGATCTACATTCTCTACTATATTATGAAAGACCAGCTAGATCTACTATCGCTATTATATTATGACAGACCAGCTAGATCTACTGTAGCTATTATATTATGACAGACCAGCTAGACCTACTGTCCCTATTATATTATGACAGACGAGCTAGATCTACTGTCTCTATTATATTACTACAGCCCAGATACATCTACTGTCTCTATTATTTTATGACAGACCAGCTAGATCTACTGCAGCTATTATATTATGACAGACCAGCTAGACCTACTTTCCCTTTTAAATTATGACAGACCAGCTAGATCTACTGTCTCTATTTTATTATGACAGACCAGCTAGAATTACTGTATCTACTATATTATGACAGACAAGCTAGATCTACTGTCTCTACTATATAATGACAGACCAGCTAGACCTACTGGCTCTACTATATTATGACAGACCAGCTAGATCTACTGTCTCTATAATATTATGACAGACCAGCTAGATCTACTGTATCTATTATATTATGACAGACCAGCTAGTTCTACTTTCTCTACTGTTTTATGACAGACCAGCTAGATCTACTGTCTCTATTATATTAGAACAGACCAGCTAGATCTACTGTCTCTACTATATTATGACAGACTAGCTATTCCTACTGTCCCTATTAAAATATGACAGACCAGCTTGATCTACTCTCCCTAATAAATTATGACAGACCAGCTAGATCTACTGTCTCTATTATATTACTACAGCCCACAAACATCGACTGTCTTTATTATATTACGACAGACCAGCTAGATCTACTGTCTCTACTATATTATGACAGACCAGCTAGATCTACTGTCTATATTATATTAGAACAGACCAGCTAGATATACTGTCTCTACTATATTATGACAGATCAGCTATACCTACTGTCCCTATTAAATTATGACAGACCAGCTAGATCTACTGTCTCTAGTATATTTTGACAGACCAGATAGATCTACTGTATCTATTATATTATGACAGACCAGCTAGACCTACTGTCTCTATTATATTAGAACAGACCAGCTAGATCTAACTACGCTATTATATTATGAAAGATCAGCTAGACCTACTTTTCCTATTAAATGATAACAGACCAGCTAGATCTACTGTCTCTATTATATTAGAACAGACCAGCTAGATCTACTGTCTCTACTATATTTTGACAGATCAGCTAGACCTACTGTCCCTATTAAATTATGACAGACCAGCTAGATCTACTGTCTCTAGTATATTTTGACAGACCAGCTAGATCTACTGTCTCTATTATATTATGACAGACCAGCTAGACCTACTGTCTCTATTATATTATGAAAGACCAGCTATATCTACTGTATCTATTCTATTATGACAGACCAGCTAGATCTACTGTCTCTACTATGTTATGACAGATCAGCTAGACCTACTGTCCCTATTAAATTATGAGAGACCAGCTATATCTACTGTATCTATTCTATTATGACAGACCAGCTAGACCTACTGTCCATATTAAATTATGACAGACCAGCTAGATCTACTGTCTCTACTATATTATGACAGACCAGATATATCTACTGTATGTTCGATAGTATTACAGACCAGCCAGATCTACTGTCTCTGTTATATTATGACAGACGATCTACTGTCTCTATTATATTATGACAGACCAGCTAGACCTACTGTCTCTACTATATAATGACAGACCAGCTAGACCTACTGGCTCTCCTATATTAAGACAGACCAGCTAGGTCTACTGTCTCTATTATATTAGAACAGACCAGCTAGATCTACCTTCTCTACTATATTATGACATACCAGCTAGATCTACTGTCTCTATTACATTATGACAGACCAGCTAGAACTACTGTCCATATTAAATTATGACAGACCAGCTAGATCTACTGTCTCTACTATATTATGACAGACCAGATATATCTACTGTACGATCGATAGTATTACAGACCAGCCAGATCTACTGTCTCTATTATATTATGACAGACGATCTACTGTCTCTATTATATTATGACAGACCAGCTAGATCTACTGTCTCTACTATATAATGACAGACCAGCTAGACCTACTGGCTCTCCTATATTAAGACAGACCAGACAGATCTACTGTCTCTATTATATTATGACAGACGATCTACTGTCTCTATTATGTTATGACAGACCAGCAAGATCGACTGTCTCTACTACATAATGACAGACCAGCTAGACCTACTGGCTCTCCTATATTAAGACAGACCAGCTAGATCTACTGTAGCTATTATATTATGAGAGACCAGCTATATCTACTGTAGCTATTATATTATGAGAGACCAGCTAGATCTACCTTCTCTACTATATTATGACAGATAAGCTAGACCTACTGTGTCTACTATATTATGACAGACCAGCTAGATCTACTGTCTCTATTATATTAGAACAGACCAGCTAGATCTACTGTCTCTATTATATTAGAACAGACCAGCTAGATCTACCTTCTCTATTATATTATGACAGATCAGCTAGACCTACTGTCCCTATTAAATTATGAGAGACCAGCTATATCTACTGCCTTTACTATATTATGACAGACCAGCTAGATCTACTCTGTCTATTATATCATGACAGACCAGCTAGATCTACTGTAGCTATTATATTATGACAGTCCAGCTAGATCTACCTTCTCTACTATATTATGAAAGACCAGCTAGACCAACTTTCCCTTTTAAATTATGACAGACCAGCTAGATCTACTGTCTCTAGTATATTATGACAGACCACCTAGATCTATTGTATCTATTATATTATGACAGACCAGCTTGACCTACTGGCTCTACTATATTATGACATACCAGCTAGATCTACTGTCTCTATTATATTATGACAGACCAGCTAGACCTACTGGCTCTACTATATTATGACATACCAGCTAGATCTACTGTCTCTATTATATTATGACAGACCAGATATATCTACTGTACGTTCGATAGTATTACAGACCAGCTAGATCTACTGTCTCTACTATATAATGACAGACCAGCTAGACCTACTGGCTCTACTATATTATGACAGACCAGCTAGATCTACTGTCTCCATTATATTAGAACATACCAGCTAGATCTACCTTCTCTACTATATTATGAAAGACCAGCTAGACCTACTTTCCCTATTAAATTTTGACAGACCAGCTTGATCTACTGTCTCTATTATATTATGACAGATCAGCTAGATCTACTGTCTCTACTATATAATGACAGACCAGCTAGATCTACTGTCTCTATTATATTAGAACAGACCAGCTAGATCTACCTTCGCTATTATATTATGAAAGACCAGCTAGACCTACTTTCCCTTTTAAATTATGACAGACCAGCTAGATCTACTGTCTCCATTATATTATGACATACCAGCTAAATCTACTGTATCTATTATATTATGACAGACAAGCAAGATCTACTGTCTCTACTATATAATGACAGACCAGCTAGACCTACTGGCTCTACTATATTACGACAGACCAGCTAGATCTACTGTATCTATTATATTTTGACAGACCAGCTAGATCTACTGTCTCTATTATATTATGACAGACCAGCTAGATCTACTGTCTCTAATATATTAGAACAGACCAGCTAGATCTACTGTCTCTAGTATATTATGACAGACCAGATATGTCTACTGTACGTTCGATAGTATTACAGACCAGCCAGATCTACTGTCTCTATTATATTATGACAGACGATCTACTGTCTCTATCATATTATGACAGACCAGCTAGACCTACTGTCTCTACTATATAATGACAGACCAGCTAGACCTACTGGCTCTCCTATATTAAGACAGACCAGCTAGGTCTACTGTCTCTATTATATTAGAACAGACCAGCTAGATCTACCTTCTCTACTATATTATGACATACCAGCTAGATCTACTGTCTCTATTATATTATGACAGACCAGCTAGACCTACTGTCCATATTAAATTATGACAGACCAGCTAGATCTACTGTCTCTACTATATTATGACAGACGATCTACTGTCTCTATTATATTATGACAGACCAGCTAGATCTACTGTCTCTACTATATTATGACAGACCAGCTAGATCTACTCGGTCTATTATATCATGACAGACCAGCTAGATCTACTTTAGCTATTATATTATGACAGTCCAGCTAGATCTACCTTCTCTACTATATTATGAAAGACCAGCTAGACCAACTTTCCCTTTTAAATTATGACAGACCAGCTAGATCTACTGTCTCTAGTATATTATGACAGACCACCTAGATCTATTGTATCTATTATATTATGACAGACCAGCTAGACCTACTGGCTCTACTATATTATGACATACCAGCTAGATCTTCTGTCTCTATTATATTATGACAGACCAGCTAGATCTACTGTCTCTATTATATTATGACAGACCAGATATATCTACTGTACGTTCGATAGTATTACAGACCAGCCAGATCTACTGTCTCTATTATATTATGACAGACGATCTACTGTCTCTATCATATTATGACAGACCAGCTAGATCTACTGTCTCTACTATATAATGACAGACCAGCTAGACCTACTGTCCATATTAAATTATGACAGACCAGCTAGATCTACTGTCTCTACTATATTATGACAGACGATCTACTGTCTCTATTATATTAAGACAGACCAGCTAGGTCTACTGTCTCTATTATATTAGAACAGACCAGCTAGATCTACCTTCTCTACTATATTATGACATACCAGCTAGATCTACTGTCTCTATTATATTATGACAGACCAGCTAGACCTACTGTCCATATTAAATTATGACAGACCAGCTAGATCTACTGTCTCTACTATATTATGACAGACGATCTACTGTCTCTATTATATTAAGACAGACCAGCTAGGTCTACTGTCTCTATTATATTAGAACAGACCAGCTAGATCTACCTTCTCTACTATATTATGACATACCAGCTAGATCTACTGTCTCTATTATATTATGACAGACCAGCTAGACCTACTGTCCATATTAAATTATGACAGACCAGCTAGATCTACTGTCTCTACTATATTATGACAGACGATCTACTGTCTCTATTATATTATGACAGACCAGCTAGACCTACTGGCTCTACTATATTATGACATACCAGCTAGATCTACTGTCTCTATTATATTATGACAGACCAGATATATCTACTGTACGTTCGATAGTATTACAGACCAGCCAGATCTACTGTCTCTATTATATTATGACAGACGATCTACTGGCTCTCCTATATTATGACATACCAGCTAGATCTACTGTCTCTATTATATTATGACAGACCAGCTAGACCTACTGTCCATATTAAATTATGACAGACCAGCTAGATCTACTGTCTCTACTATATTATGACAGACGATCTACTGTCTCTATTATATTATGACAGACCAGCTAGATCTACTGTCTCTACTATATAATGACAGACCAGCTAGACCTACTGGCTCTCCTATATTAAGACAGACCAGCTAGGTCTACTGTCTGTATTATATTAGAACAGACCAGCTAGATCTACCTTCTCTATTAAATTATGACAGACCAGCTAGACCTACTGGCTCTACTATATTATGACAGACCAGCTAGATCTACTGGCTCTATTATATCATGACAGACCAGCTAGATCTACTGTAGCTATTATATTATGACAGACCAGCTAGATCTACTGTCTCTACTATATTATGACAGACCAGATATATCTACTGTCTGTATTATATTAGAACAGACCAGCTAGATCTACCTTCTCTACAATATTATGACAGACCAGATATATCTACTGTACGTTCGATAGTATTACAGACCAGCCAGATCTACTGTCTCCATTATATTATGACAGACGATCTACTGTCTCTATTATATTATGACAGACCAGCTAGATCTACTGTAGCTATTATATTATGACAGACCAGCTAGATCTACTGTATCTATTATATTATGACAGACCAGACAGATCTACTGTCTCTACTATATTTTGACAGACCAGCTAGACCTACTGTCCCTATTATATTACGACAGACCAGCTACATCTACTGTTTCTATTATATTAGAACAGACCAGCTAGATCTACTGAATCTACTATATTATGACAGACCAGCTAGATCTAGTGTCTCTATTATATTAGAACAGACCAGCTAGATCTACTGTCTCTACTATATTATGAAATAACAGCTATATCTACCTTCTCTACTATATTAGAACAGACCAGCTAGATCTACTGACTCTACTATATTATGACAGACCAGCAAGATCTACTGTCTCTATTATATTAGAATAGACCAGCTAGATCTACATTCTCTACTATATTATGAAAGGCCAGCTAGACATACTTTCCATATTAAATTATGACAGACCAGCTAGATCTACTGTCTCTACTATATTATGACAGGCCAGATAGATCTACTGTACGTTCGATAGTATTACAGACCAGCTAGATCTACTGTCTCTATTATATTAGAACAGATCAGCTAGATCTACTGACTCTACTATATTATGACAGACCAGCAAGATCTACTGTCTCTATTATATTAGAATAGACCAGCTAGATCTACATTCTCTACTATATTATGAAAGGCCAGCTAGACATACTTTCCATATTAAATTATGACAGACCAGCTAGATCTACTGTCTCTACTATATAATGACAGACTGGCTCTACTATATTATGACAGACCAGCTAGATCTACTGTCTCCATTATATTAGAACATACCAGCTAGATCTACCTTCTCTACTATATTATGAAAGACCAGCTAGACCTACTTTCCCTATTAAATTTTGACAGACCAGCTTGATCTACTGTCTCTATTATATTATGACAGATCAGCTAGATCTACTGTCTCTACTATATAATGACAGACCAGCTAGATCTACTGTCTCTATTATATTAGAACAGACCAGCTAGATCTACCTTCGCTATTATATTATGAAAGACCAGCTAGACCTACTTTCCCTTTTAAATTATGACAGACCAGCTAGATCTACTGTCTCCATTATATTATGACATACCAGCTAAATCTACTGTATCTATTATATTATGACAGACAAGCAAGATCTACTGTCTCTACTATATAATGACAGACCAGCTAGACCTACTAGCTCTACTATATTACGACAGACCAGCTAGATCTACTGTATCTATTATATTTTGACAGACCAGCTAGATCTACTGTCTCTATTATATTATGACAGACCAGCTAGATCTACTGTCTCTAATATATTAGAACAGACCAGCTAGATCTACTGTCTCTAGTATATTTTGACAGACCAGCCTGATCTACTGTCTCTATTATATAATGACAGACCAGCTAGACCTACTGGCTCTACTATATTATGACAGACCAGCTAGATCTACTGTCTCTATTATATTATGACAGACCAGCTAGACCTACTGGCTCTACTATATTATGACAGACCAGCTAGACCTACTGGCTCTACTATATTATGACAGACCAGCTAGATCTACTGTCTCTATTATATTATGACAGACCAGCTAGACCTACTGTCCATATTAAATTATGACAGACCAGCTAGATCTACTGTCTCTACTATATTATGACAGGCCAGATAGATCTACTGTACGTTCGATAGTATTACAGACCAGCCAGATCTATTGTCTCTATTAAATTATGACAGACCAGCTAGATCTACTGTCTCTACTATATAATGACAGACCAGCTAGATCTACTGTCTCTAATATATTAGAACAGACCAGCTAGATCTACCTTCTCTACTATATTATGAAAGACCAGCTAGACCTACTTTCCCTATTAAATTATGACAGACCAGCTAGATCTACTGTCTCTATTATATTATGACAGACCAGCTAGATCTACTGTCTCTACTATATAATGACAGACCAGCTAGATCTACTGTCTCTATTGTATTAGAACAGACAAGCTAGATCTACCTTCGCTATTATATTATGAAAGACCAGCTAGACCTACTTTCCCTATTAAATTATGACAGACCAGCTGGATCTACTGTAGGTATTATATTATGACAGACCAGCTAGATCTACTCTCTCTATTATATTACAACAGACCAGCTAGATCTACTGTCTCTATACTTTATGACAGACCAGCTAGATCTACTGTATCTATTATATTATGACAGACCAGCTAGATTTACTGTCTCTATACTTTATGACAGACCAGCTAGATCTACTGTATCTATTATATTACGACAGACCAGCTAGATCTACTTTCTCTACTGTATTATGACAGACCAGCTAAACCTAATGTCTCTATTATATTATAAAAGACCAGCTAGATCTACTGTCTCTACTATATTATGACAGACTAGCTATTCCTACTCTCCCTAATAAATTATGACAGACCAGATAGATCTACTGTCTCTATTATATTACTACAGCCCACAAACATCGACTGTCTTTATTATATTACGACAGACCAGCTAGATCTACTGTCTCTACTATATTATGACAGACCAGCTAGATCTACTGTCTCTATTATATTAGAACAGACCAGCTAGATCTACTGTCTCTACTATATTATGACAGATCAGCTAGACCTACTGTCCCTATTAAATTATGACAGACCAGCTATATCTACTGTCTTAACTATATTATGACAGACCAGCTAGATCTACTGTCTCTATTATATCATGACAGACCAGCTAGATCTCCTGTAGCTATTATATTATGACAGACCAGCTAGATCTACTGTCTCTACTATATTATGACAGACCAGCTAGATCTACTGTCCATATTAAATTATGACAGACCAGCTAGATCTACTGTCGCTACTATATTATGACAGGCCAGATAGATCTACTGTACGTTCGATAGTATTACAGACCAGCCAGATCTAATGTCTCTATTATATTATGACAGACAATCTACTGTCTCTTTTATATTATGACAGACCAGCTAGATCTACTGTCTCTACTATATAATGACAGACCAGCTAGACCTACTGGCTCTACTATATTTTGACAGACCGGCTAGATCTACTGTCTCTATTATATTAGAACAGACCAGCTAGATCTACCTTCTCTACTATATTCTGAAAGACCAGTTAGACCTACTTTCCCTATTAAATTATGACAGACCAGCTAGATCTACAGTCTCTATTATTTTATGACAGACCAGCTAGATCTACTGTCTGTACTATATTATGACAGACCAGCTAGATCTACTGTCTCTATTATATTAGAACAGACCAGCTAGATCTACCTTTTCTACTATATTCTGAAAGACCAGTTAGACCTACAGTCTCTACTATGTTATGACAGATCAGCTAGACCTACTGTCCCTATTAAATTATGACAGACCAGCTAGATCTACTGTATCTATTATATTATGACAGACCAGCTAGATCTACTTTCTCTACTGTATTATGACAGACCAGCTAAACCTAATGTCTCTATTATATTAGAAAAGACCAGCTAGATCTACTGTCTCTACTATATTATGACAGACTAGCTATTCCTACTGTCCCTATTAAATTATGACAGACCAGCTTGATCTACTCTCCCTAATAAATTATTACAGACCAGCTAGATCTACTGTCTCTATTATATTACTACAGCCCACAAACATCGACTGTTTTTATTATATTACGACATACCAACTAGATCTACTGTCTCTACTATATTATGACAGACCAACTAGATCTACTGTCTCTATTACATTAGAACAGACCAGCTAGATCTACTGTCTTAACTATATTATGACAGACCAGCTAGATCTACTGTCTCTATTATATTATGACAGACGATCTACTGTCTCTTTTAAATTATGACAGACCAGCTAGATCTACTGTCTCTACTATATAATGACAGACCAGCTAGACCTACTGGCTCTACTATATTATGACAGACCAACTAGATCTACTGTCTCTATTATATTAGAACAGACCAGCTAGATCTACTGTCTCTACTATATTATGACAGACCAGCTAGATCTACTGTCTCTACTATATTATGAAAGACCAGCTAGACCTACTTTCCCTATTAAATTATGACAGGTCGGCTAGATCTACTGTCTCTACTATATAATGACAGACCAGCTAGATCTACTGTCTCTATTATATTAGAACAGACCAGCTAGATCTACTGTCTCTACTATATTATGACAGATCAGCTAGACCTACTGTCCCTATTAAATTATGACAGACCAGCTATATCTACTGTCTTAACTATATTATGACAGACCAGCTAGATCTACTGTCTCTATTATATCATGACAGACCAGCTAGATCTCCTGTAGCTATTATATTATGACAGACCAGCTAGATCTACTGTCTCTACTATATTATGACAGACCAGCTAGATCTACTGTCTCTATTATATTAGAACAGACAAGCTAGATCTACCTTCTCTACTATATTATGAAAGACCAGCTAGAACTACTGTCCATATTAAATTATGACAGACCAGCTAGATCTACTGTCGCTACTATATTATGACAGGCCAGATAGATCTACTGTACGTTCGATAGTATTACAGACCAGCCAGATCTAATGTCTCTATTATATTATGACAGACAATCTACTGTCTCTTTTATATTATGACAGACCAGCTAGATCTACTGTCTCTACTATATAATGACAGACCAGCTAGACCTACTGGCTCTACTATATTTTGACAGACCGGCTAGATCTACTGTCTCTATTATATTAGAACAGACCAGCTAGATCTACCTTCTCTACTATATTCTGAAAGACCAGTTAGACCTACTTTCCCTATTAAATTATGACAGACCAGCTAGATCTACAGTCTCTATTATTTTATGACAGACCAGCTAGATCTACTGTCTGTACTATATTATGACAGACCAGCTAGATCTACTGTCTCTATTATATTAGAACAGACCAGCTAGATCTACCTTTTCTACTACATTCTGAAAGACCAGTTAGACCTACTGTCTCTACTATGTTATGACAGATCAGCTAGACCTACTGTCCCTATTAAATTATGACAGACCAGCTAGATCTACTGTATCTATTATATTATGACAGACCAGCTAGATCTACTTTCTCTACTGTATTATGACAGACCAGCTAAACCTAATGTCTCTATTATATTAGAAAAGACCAGCTAGATCTACTGTCTCTACTATATTATGACAGACTAGCTATTCCTACTGTCCCTATTAAATTATGACAGACCAGCTTGATCTACTCTCCCTAATAAATTATTACAGACCAGCTAGATCTACTGTCTCTATTATATTACTACAGCCCACAAACATCGACTGTTTTTATTATATTACGACATACCAACTAGATCTACTGTCTCTACTATATTATGACAGACCAACTAGATCTACTGTCTCTATTACATTAGAACAGACCAGCTAGATCTACTGTCTTAACTATATTATGACAGACCAGCTAGATCTACTGTCTCTATTATATCATGACAGACCAGCTAGATCTCCTGTAGCTATTATATTATGACAGACCAGCTAGATCTACTGTCTCTACTATATTATGACAGACCAGCTAGATCTACTGTCTCTATTATATTAGAACAGACCAGCTAGATCTACTGTCTCTACTATATTATGACAGACTAGCTATTCCTACTGTCCCTATTAAAATATGACAGACCAGATACATCTACTGTCTCTATCATATTATGACAGACCAGCTAGATCTACTGTATATAATATATTATGACAGACAAGCTAGATCCATTGTCTCTATTATATTACTACAGCCCAGATACATCGACTGTCTTTATTACATTACGACAGACAAGCTAGATCTACTACCTCTACTATATTTTGACAGATAGATAGACCAGCTAGATACATTGTCTTTATTATATTATGAGAGACCAGCTAGAGGTACCTTCTCTACGATATTATGAAAGACCAGCAAGATCTATTATCTATATTACATTATGACAGACCAGCTAGATCTACTGTCTTTATTAAATTATGACAGACCAGCTAGATCTACATTCTCTACTATATTATGAAAGACCAGCTAGATCTACTATCGCTATTATATTATGACAGACCAGCTAGATCTACTGTAGCTATTATATTATGACAGACCAGCTAGATCTACTGTATCTATTATATTATGACAGACCAGCTAGACCTACTGTCCCTATTATATTATGACAGACGAGCTAGATCTACTGTCTCTATTTTATTATGACAGACCAGCTAGAATTACTGTATCTACTATATTATGACAGACAAGCTAGATCTACTGTCTCTACTATATAATGACAGACCAGCTAGACCTACTGGCTCTACTATATTATGACAGACCAGCTAGATCTACTGTCTCTATAATATTATGACAGACCAGCTAGATCTACTGTATCTATTATATTATGACAGACCAGCTAGTTCTACTTTCTCTACTGTTTTATGACAGACCAGCTAGATCTACTGTCTCTATTATATTAGAACAGACCAGCTAGATCTACTGTCTCTACTATATTATGACAGACTAGCTATTCCTACTGTCCCTATTAAAATATGACAGACCAGCTTGATCTACTCTCCCTAATAAATTATGACAGACCAGCTAGATCTACTGTCTCTATTATATTACTACAGCCCACAAACATCGACTGTCTTTATTATATTACGACAGACCAGCTAGATCTACTGTCTCTACTATATTATGACAGACCAGCTAGATCTACTGTCTATATTATATTAGAACAGACCAGCTAGATCTACTGTCTCTACTATATTATGACAGATCAGCTATACCTACTGTCCCTATTAAATTATGACAGACCAGCTAGATCTACTGTCTCTAGTATATTTTGACAGACCAGATAGATCTACTGTATCTATTATATTATGACAGACCAGCTAGACCTACTGTCTCTATTATATTAGAACAGACCAGCTAGATCTAACTACGCTATTATATTATGAAAGATCAGCTAGACCTACTTTTCCTATTAAATGATAACAGACCAGCTAGATCTACTGTCTCTATTATATTAGAACAGACCAGCTAGATCTACTGTCTCTACTATATTTTGACAGATCAGCTAGACCTACTGTCCCTATTAAATTATGACAGACCAGCTAGATCTACTGTCTCTAGTATATTTTGACAGACCAGCTAGATCTACTGTATCTATTATATTATGACAGACCAGCTAGACCTACTGTCTCTATTATATTATGAAAGACCAGCTATATCTACTGTATCTATTCTATTATGACAGACCAGCTAGATCTACTGTCTCTACTATGTTATGACAGATCAGCTAGACCTACTGTCCCTATTAAATTATGAGAGACCAGCTATATCTACTGTATCTATTCTATTATGACAGACCAGCTAGACCTACTGTCCATATTAAATTATGACAGACCAGCTAGATCTACTGTCTCTACTATATTATGACAGACCAGATATATCTACTGTATGTTCGATAGTATTACAGACCAGCCAGATCTACTGTCTCTGTTATATTATGACAGACGATCTACTGTCTCTATTATATTATGACAGACCAGCTAGACCTACTGTCTCTACTATATAATGACAGACCAGCTAGACCTACTGGCTCTCCTATATTAAGACAGACCAGCTAGGTCTACTGTCTCTATTATATTAGAACAGACCAGCTAGATCTACCTTCTCTACTATATTATGACATACCAGCTAGATCTACTGTCTCTATTACATTATGACAGACCAGCTAGAACTACTGTCCATATTAAATTATGACAGACCAGCTAGATCTACTGTCTCTACTATATTATGACAGACCAGATATATCTACTGTACGATCGATAGTATTACAGACCAGCCAGATCTACTGTCTCTATTATATTATGACAGACGATCTACTGTCTCTATTATATTATGACAGACCAGCTAGATCTACTGTCTCTACTATATAATGACAGACCAGCTAGACCTACTGGCTCTCCTATATTAAGACAGACCAGACAGATCTACTGTCTCTATTATATTATGACAGACGATCTACTGTCTCTATTATGTTATGACAGACCAGCAAGATCGACTGTCTCTACTACATAATGACAGACCAGCTAGACCTACTGGCTCTCCTATATTAAGACAGACCAGCTAGATCTACTGTAGCTATTATATTATGAGAGACCAGCTATATCTACTGTAGCTATTATATTATGAGAGACCAGCTAGATCTACCTTCTCTACTATATTATGACAGATAAGCTAGACCTACTGTGTCTACTATATTATGACAGACCAGCTAGATCTACTGTCTCTATTATATTAGAACAGACCAGCTAGATCTACTGTCTCTATTATATTAGAACAGACCAGCTAGATCTACCTTCTCTATTATATTATGACAGATCAGCTAGACCTACTGTCCCTATTAAATTATGAGAGACCAGCTATATCTACTGCCTTTACTATATTATGACAGACCAGCTAGATCTACTCTGTCTATTATATCATGACAGACCAGCTAGATCTACTGTAGCTATTATATTATGACAGTCCAGCTAGATCTACCTTCTCTACTATATTATGAAAGACCAGCTAGACCAACTTTCCCTTTTAAATTATGACAGACCAGCTAGATCTACTGTCTCTAGTATATTATGACAGACCACCTAGATCTATTGTATCTATTATATTATGACAGACCAGCTTGACCTACTGGCTCTACTATATTATGACATACCAGCTAGATCTACTGTCTCTATTATATTATGACAGACCAGCTAGACCTACTGGCTCTACTATATTATGACATACCAGCTAGATCTACTGTCTCTATTATATTATGACAGACCAGATATATCTACTGTACGTTCGATAGTATTACAGACCAGCTAGATCTACTGTCTCTACTATATAATGACAGACCAGCTAGACCTACTGGCTCTACTATATTATGACAGACCAGCTAGATCTACTGTCTCCATTATATTAGAACATACCAGCTAGATCTACCTTCTCTACTATATTATGAAAGACCAGCTAGACCTACTTTCCCTATTAAATTTTGACAGACCAGCTTGATCTACTGTCTCTATTATATTATGACAGATCAGCTAGATCTACTGTCTCTACTATATAATGACAGACCAGCTAGATCTACTGTCTCTATTATATTAGAACAGACCAGCTAGATCTACCTTCGCTATTATATTATGAAAGACCAGCTAGACCTACTTTCCCTTTTAAATTATGACAGACCAGCTAGATCTACTGTCTCCATTATATTATGACATACCAGCTAAATCTACTGTATCTATTATATTATGACAGACAAGCAAGATCTACTGTCTCTACTATATAATGACAGACCAGCTAGACCTACTGGCTCTACTATATTACGACAGACCAGCTAGATCTACTGTATCTATTATATTTTGACAGACCAGCTAGATCTACTGTCTCTATTATATTATGACAGACCAGCTAGATCTACTGTCTCTAATATATTAGAACAGACCAGCTAGATCTACTGTCTCTAGTATATTATGACAGACCAGATATATCTACTGTACGTTCGATAGTATTACAGACCAGCCAGATCTACTGTCTCTATTATATTATGACAGACGATCTACTGTCTCTATCATATTATGACAGACCAGCTAGACCTACTGTCTCTACTATATAATGACAGACCAGCTAGACCTACTGGCTCTCCTATATTAAGACAGACCAGCTAGGTCTACTGTCTCTATTATATTAGAACAGACCAGCTAGATCTACCTTCTCTACTATATTATGACATACCAGCTAGATCTACTGTCTCTATTATATTATGACAGACCAGCTAGACCTACTGTCCATATTAAATTATGACAGACCAGCTAGATCTACTGTCTCTACTATATTATGACAGACGATCTACTGTCTCTATTATATTATGACAGACCAGCTAGATCTACTGTCTCTACTATATTATGACAGACCAGCTAGATCTACTCTGTCTATTATATCATGACAGACCAGCTAGATCTACTTTAGCTATTATATTATGACAGTCCAGCTAGATCTACCTTCTCTACTATATTATGAAAGACCAGCTAGACCAACTTTCCCTTTTAAATTATGACAGACCAGCTAGATCTACTGTCTCTAGTATATTATGACAGACCACCTAGATCTATTGTATCTATTATATTATGACAGACCAGCTAGACCTACTGGCTCTACTATATTATGACATACCAGCTAGATCTTCTGTCTCTATTATATTATGACAGACCAGCTAGATCTACTGTCTCTATTATATTATGACAGACCAGATATATCTACTGTACGTTCGATAGTATTACAGACCAGCCAGATCTACTGTCTCTATTATATTATGACAGACGATCTACTGTCTCTATCATATTATGACAGACCAGCTAGATCTACTGTCTCTACTATATAATGACAGACCAGCTAGACCTACTGTCCATATTAAATTATGACAGACCAGCTAGATCTACTGTCTCTACTATATTATGACAGACGATCTACTGTCTCTATTATATTAAGACAGACCAGCTAGGTCTACTGTCTCTATTATATTAGAACAGACCAGCTAGATCTACCTTCTCTACTATATTATGACATACCAGCTAGATCTACTGTCTCTATTATATTATGACAGACCAGCTAGACCTACTGTCCATATTAAATTATGACAGACCAGCTAGATCTACTGTCTCTACTATATTATGACAGACGATCTACTGTCTCTATTATATTAAGACAGACCAGCTAGGTCTACTGTCTGTATTATATTAGAACAGACCAGCTAGATCTACCTTCTCTACAATATTATGACAGACCAGATATATCTACTGTACGTTCGATAGTATTACAGACCAGCCAGATCTACTGTCTCCATTATATTATGACAGACGATCTACTGTCTCTATTATATTATGACAGACCAGCTAGATCTACTGTAGCTATTATATTATGACAGACCAGCTAGATCTACTGTATCTATTATATTATGACAGACCAGACAGATCTACTGTCTCTACTATATTTTGACAGACCAGCTAGACCTACTGTCCCTATTATATTACGACAGACCAGCTACATCTACTGTTTCTATTATATTAGAACAGACCAGCTAGATCTACTGAATCTACTATATTATGACAGACCAGCTAGATCTAGTGTCTCTATTATATTAGAACAGACCAGCTAGATCTACTGTCTCTACTATATTATGAAATAACAGCTATATCTACCTTCTCTACTATATTAGAACAGACCAGCTAGATCTACTGACTCTACTATATTATGACAGACCAGCAAGATCTACTGTCTCTATTATATTAGAATAGACCAGCTAGATCTACATTCTCTACTATATTATGAAAGGCCAGCTAGACATACTTTCCATATTAAATTATGACAGACCAGCTAGATCTACTGTCTCTACTATATTATGACAGGCCAGATAGATCTACTGTACGTTCGATAGTATTACAGACCAGCTAGATCTACTGTCTCTATTATATTAGAACAGACCAGCTAGATCTACTGACTCTACTATATTATGACAGACCAGCAAGATCTACTGTCTCTATTATATTAGAATAGACCAGCTAGATCTACATTCTCTACTATATTATGAAAGGCCAGCTAGACATACTTTCCATATTAAATTATGACAGACCAGCTAGATCTACTGTCTCTACTATATAATGACAGACTGGCTCTACTATATTATGACAGACCAGCTAGATCTACTGTCTCCATTATATTAGAACATACCAGCTAGATCTACCTTCTCTACTATATTATGAAAGACCAGCTAGACCTACTTTCCCTATTAAATTTTGACAGACCAGCTTGATCTACTGTCTCTATTATATTATGACAGATCAGCTAGATCTACTGTCTCTACTATATAATGACAGACCAGCTAGATCTACTGTCTCTATTATATTAGAACAGACCAGCTAGATCTACCTTCGCTATTATATTATGAAAGACCAGCTAGACCTACTTTCCCTTTTAAATTATGACACACCAGCTAGATCTACTGTCTCCATTATATTATGACATACCAGCTAAATCTACTGTATCTATTATATTATGACAGACAAGCAAGATCTACTGTCTCTACTATATAATGACAGACCAGCTAGACCTACTAGCTCTACTATATTACGACAGACCAGCTAGATCTACTGTATCTATTATATTTTGACAGACCAGCTAGATCTACTGTCTCTATTATATTATGACAGACCAGCTAGATCTACTGTCTCTAATATATTAGAACAGACCAGCTAGATCTACTGTCTCTAGTATATTTTGACAGACCAGCCTGATCTACTGTCTCTATTATATAATGACAGACCAGCTAGACCTACTGGCTCTACTATATTATGACAGACCAGCTAGATCTACTGTCTCTATTATATTATGACAGACCAGCTAGACCTACTGGCTCTACTATATTATGACAGACCAGCTAGACCTACTGGCTCTACTATATTATGACAGACCAGCTAGATCTACTGTCTCTATTATATTATGACAGACCAGCTAGACCTACTGTCCATATTAAATTATGACAGACCAGCTAGATCTACTGTCTCTACTATATTATGACAGGCCAGATAGATCTACTGTACGTTCGATAGTATTACAGACCAGCCAGATCTATTGTCTCTATTAAATTATGACAGACCAGCTAGATCTACTGTCTCTACTATATAATGACAGACCAGCTAGATCTACTGTCTCTAATATATTAGAACAGACCAGCTAGATCTACCTTCTCTACTATATTATGAAAGACCAGCTAGACCTACTTTCCCTATTAAATTATGACAGACCAGCTAGATCTACTGTCTCTATTATATTATGACAGACCAGCTAGATCTACTGTCTCTACTATATAATGACAGACCAGCTAGATCTACTGTCTCTATTGTATTAGAACAGACAAGCTAGATCTACCTTCGCTATTATATTATGAAAGACCAGCTAGACCTACTTTCCCTATTAAATTATGACAGACCAGCTGGATCTACTGTAGGTATTATATTATGACAGACCAGCTAGATCTACTCTCTCTATTATATTACAACAGACCAGCTAGATCTACTGTCTCTATACTTTATGACAGACCAGCTAGATCTACTGTATCTATTATATTATGACAGACCAGCTAGATTTACTGTCTCTATACTTTATGACAGACCAGCTAGATCTACTGTATCTATTATATTACGACAGACCAGCTAGATCTACTTTCTCTACTGTATTATGACAGACCAGCTAAACCTAATGTCTCTATTATATTAGAAAAGACCAGCTAGATCTACTGTCTCTACTATATTATGACAGACTAGCTATTCCTACTCTCCCTAATAAATTATGACAGACCAGATAGATCTACTGTCTCTATTATATTACTACAGCCCACAAACATCGACTGTCTTTATTATATTACGACAGACCAGCTAGATCTACTGTCTCTACTATATTATGACAGACCAGCTAGATCTACTGTCTCTATTATATTAGATCAGACCAGCTAGATCTACTGTCTCTACTATATTATGACAGATCAGCTAGACCTACTGTCCCTATTAAATTATGACAGACCAGCTATATCTACTGTCTTAACTATATTATGACAGACCAGCTAGATCTACTGTCTCTATTATATCATGACAGACCAGCTAGATCTCCTGTAGCTATTATATTATGACAGACCAGCTAGATCTACTGTCTCTACTATATTATGACAGACCAGCTAGATCTACTGTCCATATTAAATTATGACAGACCAGCTAGATCTACTGTCGCTACTATATTATGACAGGCCAGATAGATCTACTGTACGTTCGATAGTATTACAGACCAGCCAGATCTAATGTCTCTATTATATTATGACAGACAATCTACTGTCTCTTTTATATTATGACAGACCAGCTAGATCTACTGTCTCTACTATATAATGACAGACCAGCTAGACCTACTGGCTCTACTATATTTTGACAGACCGGCTAGATCTACTGTCTCTATTATATTAGAACAGACCAGCTAGATCTACCTTCTCTACTATATTCTGAAAGACCAGTTAGACCTACTTTCCCTATTAAATTATGACAGACCAGCTAGATCTACAGTCTCTATTATTTTATGACAGACCAGCTAGATCTACTGTCTGTACTATATTATGACAGACCAGCTAGATCTACTGTCTCTATTATATTAGAACAGACCAGCTAGATCTACCTTTTCTACTATATTCTGAAAGACCAGTTAGACCTTCTGTCTCTACTATGTTATGACAGATCAGCTAGACCTACTGTCCCTATTAAATTATGACAGACCAGCTAGATCTACTGTATCTATTATATTATGACAGACCAGCTAGATCTACTTTCTCTACTGTATTATGACAGACCAGCTAAACCTAATGTCTCTATTATATTAGAAAAGACCAGCTAGATCTACTGTCTCTACTATATTATGACAGACTAGCTATTCCTACTGTCCCTATTAAATTATGACAGACCAGCTTGATCTACTCTCCCTAATAAATTATTACAGACCAGCTAGATCTACTGTCTCTATTATATTACTACAGCCCACAAACATCGACTGTTTTTATTATATTACGACATACCAACTAGATCTACTGTCTCTACTATATTATGACAGACCAACTAGATCTACTGTCTCTATTACATTAGAACAGACCAGCTAGATCTACTGTCTTAACTATATTATGACAGACCAGCTAGATCTACTGTCTCTATTATATTATGACAGACGATCTACTGTCTCTTTTAAATTATGACAGACCAGCTAGATCTACTGTCTCTACTATATAATGACAGACCAGCTAGACCTACTGGCTCTACTATATTATGACAGACCAACTAGATCTACTGTCTCTATTATATTAGAACAGACCAGCTAGATCTACTGTCTCTACTATATTATGACAGACCAGCTAGATCTACTGTCTCTACTATATTATGAAAGACCAGCTAGACCTACTTTCCCTATTAAATTATGACAGGTCGGCTAGATCTACTGTCTCTACTATATAATGACAGACCAGCTAGATCTACTGTCTCTATTATATTAGAACAGACCAGCTAGATCTACTGTCTCTACTATATTATGACAGATCAGCTAGACCTACTGTCCCTATTAAATTATGACAGACCAGCTATATCTACTGTCTTAACTATATTATGACAGACCAGCTAGATCTACTGTCTCTATTATATCATGACAGACCAGCTAGATCTCCTGTAGCTATTATATTATGACAGACCAGCTAGATCTACTGTCTCTACTATATTATGACAGACCAGCTAGATCTACTGTCTCTATTATATTAGAACAGACAAGCTAGATCTACCTTCTCTACTATATTATGAAAGACCAGCTAGAACTACTGTCCATATTAAATTATGACAGACCAGCTAGATCTACTGTCGCTACTATATTATGACAGGCCAGATAGATCTACTGTACGTTCGATAGTATTACAGACCAGCCAGATCTAATGTCTCTATTATATTATGACAGACAATCTACTGTCTCTTTTATATTATGACAGACCAGCTAGATCTACTGTCTCTACTATATAATGACAGACCAGCTAGACCTACTGGCTCTACTATATTTTGACAGACCGGCTAGATCTACTGTCTCTATTATATTAGAACAGACCAGCTAGATCTACCTTCTCTACTATATTCTGAAAGACCAGTTAGACCTACTTTCCCTATTAAATTATGACAGACCAGCTAGATCTACAGTCTCTATTATTTTATGACAGACCAGCTAGATCTACTGTCTGTACTATATTATGACAGACCAGCTAGATCTACTGTCTCTATTATATTAGAACAGACCAGCTAGATCTACCTTTTCTACTATATTCTGAAAGACCAGTTAGACCTACTGTCTCTACTATGTTATGACAGATCAGCTAGACCTACTGTCCCTATTAAATTATGACAGACCAGCTAGATCTACTGTATCTATTATATTATGACAGACCAGCTAGATCTACTTTCTCTACTGTATTATGACAGACCAGCTAAACCTAATGTCTCTATTATATTAGAAAAGACCAGCTAGATCTACTGTCTCTACTATATTATGACAGACTAGCTATTCCTACTGTCCCTATTAAATTATGACAGACCAGCTTGATCTACTCTCCCTAATAAATTATTACAGACCAGCTAGATCTACTGTCTCTATTATATTACTACAGCCCACAAACATCGACTGTTTTTATTATATTACGACATACCAACTAGATCTACTGTCTCTACTATATTATGACAGACCAACTAGATCTACTGTCTCTATTACATTAGAACAGACCAGCTAGATCTACTGTCTTAACTATATTATGACAGACCAGCTAGATCTACTGTCTCTATTATATCATGACAGACCAGCTAGATCTCCTGTAGCTATTATATTATGACAGACCAGCTAGATCTACTGTCTCTACTATATTATGACAGACCAGCTAGATCTACTGTCTCTATTATATTAGAACAGACAAGCTAGATCTACCTTCTCTACTATATTATGAAAGACCAGCTAGAACTACTGTCCATATTAAATTATGACAGACCAGCTAGATCTACTGTCGCTACTATATTATGACAGGCCAGATAGATCTACTGTACGTTCGATAGTATTACAGACCAGCCAGATCTAATGTCTCTATTATATTATAACAGACAATCTACTGTCTCTTTTATATTATGACAGACCAGCTAGATCTACTGTCTCTACTATATAATGACAGACCAGCTAGACCTACTGGCTCTACTATATTTTGACAGACCGGCTAGATCTACTGTCTCTATTATATTAGAACAGACCAGCTAGATCTACCTTCTCTACTATATTCTGAAAGACCAGTTAGACCTACTTTCCCTATTAAATTATGACAGACCAGCTAGATCTACAGTCTCTATTATTTTATGACAGACCAGCTAGATCTACTGTCTGTACTATATTATGACAGACCAGCTAGATCTACTGTCTCTATTATATTAGAACAGACCAGCTAGATCTACCTTTTCTACTATATTCTGAAAGACCAGTTAGACCTACTGTCTCTACTATGTTATGACAGATCAGCTAGACCTACTGTCCCTATTAAATTATGACAGACCAGCTAGATCTACTGTATCTATTATATTATGACAGACCAGCTAGATCTACTTTCTCTACTGTATTATGACAGACCAGCTAAACCTAATGTCTCTATTATATTAGAAAAGACCAGCTAGATCTACTGTCTCTACTATATTATGACAGACTAGCTATTCCTACTGTCCCTATTAAATTATGACAGACCAGCTTGATCTACTCTCCCTAATAAATTATTACAGACCAGCTAGATCTACTGTCTCTATTATATTACTACAGCCCACAAACATCGACTGTTTTTATTATATTACGACATACCAACTAGATCTACTGTCTCTACTATATTATGACAGACCAACTAGATCTACTGTCTCTATTACATTAGAACAGACCAGCTAGATCTACTGTCTTAACTATATTATGACAGACCAGCTAGATCTACTGTCTCTATTATATTATGACAGACAATCTACTGTCTCTTTTAAATTATGACAGACCAGCTAGATCTACTGTCTCTACTATATAATGACAGACCAGCTAGACCTACTGGCTCTACTATATTATGACAGACCAACTAGATCTACTGTCTCTATTATATTAGAACAGACCAGCTAGATCTACTGTCTCTACTATATTATGACAGACCAGCTAGATCTACTGTCTCTACTATATTATGAAAGACCAGCTAGACCTACTTTCCCTATTAAATTATGACAGGTCAGCTAGATCTACTGTCTCTACTATATAATGACAGACCAGCTAGATCTACTGTCTCTATTATATTAGAACAGACCAGCTAGATCTACCTTCGCTATTATATTATGAAAGACCAGCTAGACCTACTTTCCCTATTAAATTATGACAGACCAGCTAGATCTACTGTAGGTATTATATTATGACAGACCAGCTAGATCTACTGTCTTTACTACATTATGACAGGCCAGCTAGATCTACTCTCTCTATTATATCATGACAGACCGGCTAGATCTACTGTAGCTATTATATTATGACAGTCCAGCTAGATCTACTGTCTCTATTATATTAGAACAGACAGCTAGATCTACCTTCTCTACTATATTATGAAAGACCAGCTAGACCTACTTTCCCTTTTAAATTATGACAGACCAGCTAGATCTACTGTCTCTACTATATTATGACAGACCAGCTAGACCTTCTTTCTCTATTAAATTATGACAGACCGGCTAGATCTACTGTAGGTATTATATTATGACAGACCAGCTAGATCTACTGTCTCTACTATATTATGACAGACCAGCTAGACCTACTGGCTCTACTATATTATGACATACCAGCTAGATCTACTGCCTCTATTATATTATGACAGACCAGCTAGACCTACTGTCCATATTAAATTATGACAGACCAGCTAGATCTACTGTCTCTACTATATTATGACAGACCAGATATATCTACTGTACGTTCGATAGTATTACAGACCAGCTAGATCTACTGTCTCTATTATATTATGACAGACCAGCTAGATCTACTGTCTCTACTATATAATGACAGACCAGCTAGACCTACTGGCTCTCCTATATTAAGACAGACCAGCTAGGTCTACAGTCTCTATTATATTAGAACAGACCAGCTAGATCTACCTTCTCTACTATATTATGAAAGACCAGCTAGACCTACTTTCCCTATTAAATTATGACAGACCTGCTAGATCTACTGTCTCTATTATATTATGACAGACCAGCTAGAGCTACTGTCTCTACTATATAATGACAGACCAGCTAGATCTACCTTGGCTATTATATTATGAAAGACCAGCTAGACCTACTTTCTCTATTAAATTATGACAGACCGGCTAGATCTACTGTAGGTATTATATTATGACAGACCAGCCAGATCTAATGTCTCTATTATATTATGACAGACAATCTACTGTCTCTTTTATATTATGACAGACCAGCTAGACCTACTGGCTCTACTATATTTTGACAGAGCAGCTAGATCTACTGTCTCTATTATATTAGAACAGACCAGCTAGATCTACCTTCTCTACTATATTCTGAAAGACCAGTTAGACCTACTTTCCCTATTAAATTATGACAGACCAGCTAGATGTACTGTCACTATTATATTATGACAGACCAGCTAGACCTACTGGCTCTACTATATTATGACAGACCAGCTAGATCTACTGTCTCTATTATATTAAAACAGACCAGCTAGATCTACCTTCTCTACTATATTATGACAGATCAGCTAGACCTACTGTCCCTATTAATTATGAGAGACCAGCTATATCTACTGTCTTTACTATATTATGACAGACCAGCTAGATCTACTGTCTCTATTATATCATGACAGACCAGCTAGATCTACTGTAGCTATTATAGTATGACAGTCCAGCTAGATCTACTGTCTCTATTATATTAAAACAGACAGCTAGATCTACCTTCTCTACTATATTATGAAAGACCAGCTAGACCTACTTTCCCTTTTAAATTATGACAGACCAGCTAGATCTACTGCCTCTAGTATATTATGACAGCCCAGCTAGATCTATTGTATCTATTATATTATGACAGACCAGCTAGACCTACTGGCTCTACTATATTATGACATACCAGCTAGACCTACTGGCTCTACTATATTATTACAGACCAGCTAGATCTACTGTCTCTATTATATTATGACAGACGATCTACTGTCTCTATTATATTATGACAGACCAGCTAGATCTACTGTCTCTACTATATAATGACAGACCAGCTAGACCTACTGGCTCTCCTATATTAAGACAGACAAGCTAGGTCTACTGTCTCTATTATATTAGAACAGACCAGCTAGATCTACTTTCTCTATCAAATTATGACAGACCAGCTAGATCTACTGTCTCTATTATATTATGCCAGACCAGCTAGGTCTACTGTCTCTATTATATTATGACAGACCAGCTAGGTCTACTGTCTCTATTATATTATGACAGACCAGCTAGACCTACTGTCCATATTAAATTATGACAGACCAGCTAGATCTACTGTCTCTACTATATTATGACAGGCCAGATAGATCTACTGTACGTTCGATAGTATTACAGACCAGCCAGATCTACTGTCTCTATTATATTATGACAGACAATCTACTGTCTCTTTTATATTATGACAGACCAGCTAGATCTACTGTCTCTACTATATAATGACAGACCAGCTAGACCTACTGGCTCTACTATATTATGAAAGACCAGCTAGATCTACTATCTCTATTATATTTGAACAGACCAGCTAGATCTACCTTCTCTACTATATTATGAAAGACCAGCTAGACCTACTTTCCCTATTAAATTATGACAGACCAGCTAGACCTACTGTCTCTATTATATTACAACAGACGAGCTAGATCGACTGTCTCTACTATGTTATGACAGATCAGCTAGATCTACTGTCTGTACTATATTATGACAGACAAGCTAGATCTACTCTCTCTATTATATTACAACAGACCATCTAGATCTACTGTCTCTACTATGTTATGACAGATCAGCTAGACCTACTGTATCTATTATATTATGACAGACCAGCTAGATCTACCTTCTCTACAATATTATGACAGACCAGCTAGATCTACTGTCTCTAGTATATTTTGACAGACAAGCTAGATCTACTGTCTCTATTATATTATGCCAGACCAGCTAGATCTACTGTCTCTACTATATAATGACAGATCAGCTAGACCTACTGGCTCTACTATATTATGACAGACCTGCTAGATTTACTGTCTCTATTATATTATGACAGACCAGCTGGACCTACTGTCCATATTAAATTATGACAGACCAGCTAGATCTACTGTCTCTACTATATTATGACAGGCCAGATAGGTCTACTGTATGTTCGATAGTATTACAGACCAGCCAGATCTACTGTCTCTATTATATTATGACAGACAATCTACTGTCTCTTTTATATTATGACAGACCAGCTATATCTACTGTCTCTACTATATAATGACAGACCAGCTAGACCTACTGGCTCTACTATATTATGACAGACCAGCTAGATCTACTGTCTCTATTATATTAGAACAGACCAGCTAGATCTACCTTCTCTATTATATTATGAAAGACCAGCTAGACCTACTTTCCCTATTAAATTATGACAGACCAGCTAGATCTACTGTCTCTATTATATTATGACAGACCAGCTAGATCTACTGTCTCTACTATATAATGACAGACCAACTAGATCTACTGTCTCTATTATATTAGAACAGACCAGCTAGATCTACCTTCGCTATTATATTATGAAAGACCAGCTAGACCTACTTTTCCTATTAATTTATGACAGACCAGCTAGATCTACTGTCTCTACTATATAATGATAGACCAGCTAGACCTACTGGCTCTACTATATTATGACAGACCAGCTAGATCTACTGTCTCTATTATATTAGAACAGACCAGCTAGATCTACCTTCTCTACTATATTATGAAAGACCAGCTAGACCTACTTTCCCTATTAAATTATGACAGACCAGCTAGATCTACTGTCTCTATTATATTATGACAGACCAGCTAGATCTACTGTCTCTATTATATTAGAACAGACCAGCTAGATCTACCTTCGCTATTATATTATGAAAGACCAGCTAGACCTACTTTCCCTATTAAATTATGACAGACCAGCTAGATCTACTGTAGGTATTATATTATGACAGACCAGCTAGATCTACTGTCTGTACTATATTATGACAGACCAGCTAGATCTACTCTCTCTATTATATTACAACAGACCAGCTAGATCTACTGTCTCTACTATGTTATGACAGATCAGCTAGACCTACTGTCCCTATTAAATTATGACAGACCAGCTATATCTACTGTCTTTACTATATTATGACAGACCAGCTAGATCTACTGTAGATATTATATTATGAGAGACCAGCTATATCTACTGTATGTATTATATTATGACAGACCAGCTAGATCTATTGTAGCTATTATATTATGACAGACCAGCTAGATCTACTGTCTCTACTATATTATGACAGACCAGCTAGATCTATTGTAGCTATTATATTATGACAGACCAGCTAGATCTACTGTCTCTACTATATTATGACAGACCAGCTAGATCTACTGTCTCTATTATATTAGAACAGACCAGCTAGATCTATTGTAGCTATTATATTATGACAGACCAGCTAGATCTACTGTCTCTACTATATTATGACAGACCAGCTAGATCTACTGTCTCTATTATATTAGAACAGACCAGCTAGATCTACTGTCTCTACTATATAATGACAGACCAGCTAGACCTGCTGGCTCTACTATATTATGACAGACCAGCTAGATCTACTGTCTCTATTATATTAGAACAGACCAGCTAGATCTACCTTCTCTATTATATTATGACAGACAATCTACTGTCTCTTTTATATTATGACAGACCAGCTATATCTACTGTCTCTACTATATAATGACAGACCAGCTAGACCTACTGTCTCTACTATATTATGACAGACCAGCTAGATCTACTGTCTCTATTATATTAGAACAGACCAGCTAGATCTACCTTCTCTACTATATTATGAAAGACCAGCTAGACCTACTTTCCCTATTAAATTATGACAGACCAGCTAGATCTACTGTCTCTATTATATTATGACAGACCAGCTAGATCTACTGTCTCTATTATATTAGAACAGACCAGCTAGATCTACCTTCGCTATTATATTATGAAAGACCAGCTAGACCTACTTTCCCTATTAAATTATGACAGACCAGCTAGATCTACTGTAGGTATTATATTATGACAGACCAGCTAGATCTACTGTCTGTACTATATTATGACAGACCAGCTAGATCTACTCTCTCTATTATATTACAACAGACCAGCTAGATCTACTGTCTCTACTATGTTATGACAGATCAGCTAGACCTACTGTCCCTATTAAATTATGACAGACCAGCTATATCTACTGTCTTTACTATATTATGACAGACCAGCTAGATCTACTGTAGATATTATATTATGAGAGACCAGCTATATCTACTGTATGTATTATATTATGACAGACCAGCTAGATCTATTGTAGCTATTATATTATGACAGACCAGCTAGATCTACTGTCTCTACTATATTATGACAGACCAGCTAGATCTATTGTAGCTATTATATTATGACAGACCAGCTAGATCTACTGTCTCTACTATATTATGACAGACCAGCTAGATCTACTGTCTCTATTATATTAGAACAGACCAGCTAGATCTATTGTAGCTATTATATTATGACAGACCAGCTAGATCTACTGTCTCTATTATATTAGAACAGACCAGCTAGATCTATTGTAGCTATTATATTATGACAGACCAGCTAGATCTACTGTCTCTACTATATTATGACAGACCAGCTAGATCTACTGTCTCTATTATATTAGAACAGACCAGCTAGATCTATTGTAGCTATTATATTATGACAGACCAGCTAGATCTACTGTCTCTACTATATTATGACAGACCAGCTAGATCTATTGTAGCTATTATATTATGACAGACCAGCTAGATCTACTGTCTCTACTATATTATGACAGACCAGCTAGATCTACTGTCTCTATTATATTAGAACAGACCAGCTAGATCTATTGTAGCTATTATATTATGACAGACCAGCTAGATCTACTGTCTCTACTATATTATGACAGACCAGCTAGATCTACTGTCTCTATTATATTAGAACAGACCAGCTAGATCTACTGTCTCTACTATATAATGACAGACCAGCTAGACCTGCTGGCTCTACTATATTATGACAGACCAGCTAGATCTACTGTCTCTATTATATTAGAACAGACCAGCTAGATCTACCTTCTCTATTATATTATGACAGACAATCTACTGTCTCTTTTATATTATGACAGACCAGCTATATCTACTGTCTCTACTATATAATGACAGACCAGCTAGACCTACTGTCTCTACTATATTATGACAGACCAGCTAGATCTACTGTCTCTATTATATTAGAACAGACCAGCTAGATCTACCTTCTCTACTATATTATGAAAGACCAGCTAGACCTACTTTCCCTATTAAATTATGACAGACCAGCTAGATCTACTGTCTCTATTATATTATGACAGACCAGCTAGATCTACTGTCTCTATTATATTAGAACAGACCAGCTAGATCTACCTTCGCTATTATATTATGAAAGACCAGCTAGACCTACTTTCCCTATTAAATTATGACAGACCAGCTAGATCTACTGTAGGTATTATATTATGACAGACCAGCTAGATCTACTGTCTGTACTATATTATGACAGACCAGCTAGATCTACTCTCTCTATTATATTACAACAGACCAGCTAGATCTACTGTCTCTACTATGTTATGACAGATCAGCTAGACCTACTGTCCCTATTAAATTATGACAGACCAGCTATATCTACTGTCTTTACTATATTATGACAGACCAGCTAGATCTACTGTAGATATTATATTATGAGAGACCAGCTATATCTACTGTATGTATTATATTATGACAGACCAGCTAGATCTATTGTAGCTATTATATTATGACAGACCAGCTAGATCTACTGTCTCTACTATATTATGACAGACCAGCTAGATCTATTGTAGCTATTATATTATGACAGACCAGCTAGATCTACTGTCTCTACTATATTATGACAGACCAGCTAGATCTACTGTCTCTATTATATTAGAACAGACCAGCTAGATCTATTGTAGCTATTATATTATGACAGACCAGCTAGATCTACTGTCTCTACTATATTATGACAGACCAGCTAGATCTACTGTCTCTATTATATTAGAACAGACCAGCTAGATCTACTGTCTCTACTATATAATGACAGACCAGCTAGACCTGCTGGCTCTACTATATTATGACAGACCAGCTAGATCTACTGTCTCTATTATATTAGAACAGACCAGCTAGATCTACCTTCTCTATTATATTATGACAGACAATCTACTGTCTCTTTTATATTATGACAGACCAGCTATATCTACTGTCTCTACTATATAATGACAGACCAGCTAGACCTACTGTCTCTACTATATTATGACAGACCAGCTAGATCTACTGTCTCTATTATATTAGAACAGACCAGCTAGATCTACCTTCTCTATTATATTATGAAAGACCAGCTAGACCTACTTTCCCTATTAAATTATGACAGACCAGCTAGATCTACTGTCTCTATTATATTATGACAGACCAGCTAGATCTACTGTCTCTACTATATAATGACAGACCAACTAGATCTACTGTCTCTATTATATTAGAACAGACCAGCTAGATCTACCTTCGCTATTATATTATGAAAGACCAGCTAGACCTACTTTTCCTATTAATTTATGACAGACCAGCTAGATCTACTGTCTCTACTATATAATGACAGACCAGCTAGACCTACTGGCTCTACTATATTATGACAGACCAGCTAGATCTACTGTCTCTATTATATTAGAACAGACCAGCTAGATCTACCTTCTCTACTATATTATGAAAGACCAGCTAGACCTACTTTCCCTATTAAATTATGACAGACCAGCTAGATCTACTGTCTCTATTATATTATGACAGACCAGCTAGATCTACTGTCTCTATTATATTAGAACAGACCAGCTAGATCTACCTTCGCTATTATATTATGAAAGACCAGCTAGACCTACTTTCCCTATTAAATTATGACAGACCAGCTAGATCTACTGTAGGTATTATATTATGACAGACCAGCTAGATCTACTGTCTGTACTATATTATGACAGACCAGCTAGATCTACTCTCTCTATTATATTACAACAGACCAGCTAGATCTACTGTCTCTACTATGTTATGACAGATCAGCTAGACCTACTGTCCCTATTAAATTATGACAGACCAGCTATATCTACTGTCTTTACTATATTATGACAGACCAGCTAGATCTACTGTAGATATTATATTATGAGAGACCAGCTATATCTACTGTATGTATTATATTATGACAGACCAGCTAGATCTATTGTAGCTATTATATTATGACAGACCAGCTAGATCTACTGTCTCTACTATATTATGACAGACCAGCTAGATCTACTGTCTCTATTATATTAGAACAGACCAGCTAGATCTACTGTCTCTACTATATAATGACAGACCAGCTAGATCTCCTGTCTCTATTATTTTAGAACAGACCAGCTAGATCTACCTTCGCTATTAAATTATGACAGACCAGCTAGATCTACTGTCTCTATTATATTATGACAGACCAGCTAGACCTACTGGCTCTACTATATTATGACAGACCAGCTAGATCTACTGTCTCTATTATATTATGACAGACCAGCTAGACCTACTGTCCATATTAAATTATGACAGACCAGCTAAATCTACTGTCTCTACTATATTATGACAGACCAGATATATCTACTGTACGTTCGATAGTATTACAGACCAGCTAGATCTACTGTCTCTATTATATTATGACAGACGATCTACTGTCTCTTTTATATTATGACAGACCAGCTATATCTACTGTCTCTACTATATAATGACAGACCAGCTAGACCTACTGGCTCTACTATATTATGACAGACCAGCTAGATCTACTGTCTCTATTATATTAGAACAGACCAGCTAGATCTACCTTCTCTATTATATTATGAAAGACCAGCTAGACCTACTTTCCCTATTAAATTATGACAGACCAGCTAGATCTACTGTCTCTATTATATTATGACAGACCAGCTAGATCTACTGTCTCTACTATATAATGACAGACCAACTAGATCTACTGTCTCTATTATATTAGAACAGACCAGCTAGATCTACCTTCGCTATTATATTATGAAAGACCAGCTAGACCTACTTTTCCTATTAATTTATGACAGACCAGCTAGATCTACTGTCTTTACTATATAATGACAGACCAGCTAGACCTACTGGCTCTACTATATTATGACAGACCAGCTAGATCTACTGTCTCTTTTATATTAGAACAGACCAGCTAGATCTACCTTCTCTACTATATTATGAAAGACCAGCTAGACCTACTTTTCCTATTAATTTATGACAGACCAGCTAGATCTACTGTCTCTACTATATAATGATAGACCAGCTAGACCTACTGGCTCTACTATATTATGACAGACCAGCTAGATCTACTGTCTCTATTATATTAGAACAGACCAGCTAGATCTACCTTCTCTACTATATTATGAAAGACCAGCTAGACCTACTTTCCCTATTAAATTATGACAGACCAGCTAGATCTACTGTCTCTATTATATTATGACAGACCAGCTAGATCTACTGTCTCTATTATATTAGAACAGACCAGCTAGATCTACCTTCGCTATTATATTATGAAAGACCAGCTAGACCTACTTTCCCTATTAAATTATGACAGACCAGCTAGATCTACTGTAGGTATTATATTATGACAGACCAGCTAGATCTACTGTCTGTACTATATTATGACAGACCAGCTAGATCTACTCTCTCTATTATATTACAACAGACCAGCTAGATCTACTGTCTCTACTATGTTATGACAGATCAGCTAGACCTACTGTCCCTATTAAATTATGACAGACCAGCTATATCTACTGTCTTTACTATATTATGACAGACCAGCTAGATCTACTGTAGATATTATATTATGAGAGACCAGCTATATCTACTGTATGTATTATATTATGACAGACCAGCTAGATCTATTGTAGCTATTATATTATGACAGACCAGCTAGATCTACTGTCTCTACTATATTATGACAGACCAGCTAGATCTAATGTCTCTATTATATTAGAACAGACCAGCTAGATCTATTGTAGCTATTATATTATGACAGACCAGCTAGATCTACTGTCTCTACTATATTATGACAGACCAGCTAGATCTACTGTCTCTATTATATTAGAACAGACCAGCTAGATCTACTGTCTCTACTATATAATGACAGACCAGCTAGACCTACTGGCTCTACTATATTATGACAGACCAGCTAGATCTACTGTCTCTATTATATTAGAACAGACCAGCTAGATCTACCTTCTCTATTATATTATGACAGACAATCTACTGTCTCTTTTATATTATGACAGACCAGCTATATCTACTGTCTCTACTATATAATGACAGACCAGCTAGACCTACTGTCTCTATTATATTAGAACAGACCAGCTAGATCTACCTTCTCTATTATATTATGAAAGACCAGCTAGACCTACTTTCCCTATTAAATTATGACAGACCAGCTAGATCTACTGTCTCTATTATATTATGACAGACCAGCTAGATCTACTGTCTCTACTATATAATGACAGACCAACTAGATCTACTGTCTCTATTATATTAGAACAGACCAGCTAGATCTACCTTCGCTATTATATTATGAAAGACCAGCTAGACCTACTTTTCCTATTAATTTATGACAGACCAGCTAGATCTACTGTCTCTACTATATAATGACAGACCAGCTAGACCTACTGGCTCTACTATATTATGACAGACCAGCTAGATCTACTGTCTCTATTATATTAGAACAGACCAGCTAGATCTACCTTCTCTACTATATTATGAAAGACCAGCTAGACCTACTTTCCCTATTAAATTATGACAGACCAGCTAGATCTACTGTCTCTATTATATTATGACAGACCAGCTAGATCTACTGTCTCTATTATATTAGAACAGACCAGCTAGATCTACCTTCGCTATTATATTATGAAAGACCAGCTAGACCTACTTTCCCTATTAAATTATGACAGACCAGCTAGATCTACTGTAGGTATTATATTATGACAGACCAGCTAGATGTACTGTCTGTACTATATTATGACAGACCAGCTAGACCTACTGGCTCTACTATATTATGACAGACCAGCTAGATCTACTGTCTCTATTATATTAAAACAGACCAGCTAGATCTACCTTCTCTACTATATTATGACAGATCAGCTAGACCTACTGTCCCTATTAATTATGAGAGACCAGCTATATCTACTGTCTTTACTATATTATGACAGACCAGCTAGATCTACTGTCTCTATTATATCATGACAGACCAGCTAGATCTACTGTAGCTATTATAGTATGACAGTCCAGCTAGATCTACTGTCTCTATTATATTAAAACAGACAGCTAGATCTACCTTCTCTACTATATTATGAAAGACCAGCTAGACCTACTTTCCCTTTTAAATTATGACAGACCAGCTAGATCTACTGCCTCTAGTATATTATGACAGCCCAGCTAGATCTATTGTATCTATTATATTATGACAGACCAGCTAGACCTACTGGCTCTACTATATTATGACATACCAGCTAGACCTACTGGCTCTACTATATTATTACAGACCAGCTAGATCTACTGTCTCTATTATATTATGACAGACGATCTACTGTCTCTATTATATTATGACAGACCAGCTAGATCTACTGTCTCTACTATATAATGACAGACCAGCTAGACCTACTGGCTCTCCTATATTAAGACAGACAAGCTAGGTCTACTGTCTCTATTATATTAGAACAGACCAGCTAGATCTACTTTCTCTATCAAATTATGACAGACCAGCTAGATCTACTGTCTCTATTATATTATGCCAGACCAGCTAGGTCTACTGTCTCTATTATATTATGACAGACCAGCTAGGTCTACTGTCTCTATTATATTATGACAGACCAGCTAGACCTACTGTCCATATTAAATTATGACAGACCAGCTAGATCTACTGTCTCTACTATATTATGACAGGCCAGATAGATCTACTGTACGTTCGATAGTATTACAGACCAGCCAGATCTACTGTCTCTATTATATTATGACAGACAATCTACTGTCTCTTTTATATTATGACAGACCAGCTAGATCTACTGTCTCTACTATATAATGACAGACCAGCTAGACCTACTGGCTCTACTATAATATGAAAGACCAGCTAGATCTACTATCTCTATTATATTTGAACAGACCAGCTAGATCTACCTTCTCTACTATATTATGAAAGACCAGCTAGACCTACTTTCCCTATTAAATTATGACAGACCAGCTAGACCTACTGTCTCTATTATATTACAACAGACCAGCTAGATCGACTGTCTCTACTATGTTATGACAGATCAGCTAGATCTACTGTCTGTACTATATTATGACAGACAAGCTAGATCTACTCTCTCTATTATATTACAACAGACCATCTAGATCTACTGTCTCTACTATGTTATGACAGATCAGCTAGACCTACTGTATCTATTATATTATGACAGACCAGCTAGATCTACTGTCTCTATTATATCATGACAGACCAGCTAGATCTACTGTAGCTATTATAGTATGACAGTCCAGCTAGATCTACTGTCTCTATTATATTAAAACAGACAGCTAGATCTACCTTCTCTACTATATTATGAAAGACCAGCTAGACCTACTTTCCCTTTTAAATTATGACAGACCAGCTAGATCTACTGCCTCTAGTATATTATGACAGCCCAGCTAGATCTATTGTATCTATTATATTATGACAGACCAGCTAGACCTACTGGCTCTACTATATTATGACATACCAGCTAGACCTACTGGCTCTACTATATTATTACAGACCAGCTAGATCTACTGTCTCTATTATATTATGACAGACGATCTACTGTCTCTATTATATTATGACAGACCAGCTAGATCTACTGTCTCTACTATATAATGACAGACCAGCTAGACCTACTGGCTCTCCTATATTAAGACAGACAAGCTAGGTCTACTGTCTCTATTATATTAGAACAGACCAGCTAGATCTACTTTCTCTATCAAATTATGACAGACCAGCTAGATCTACTGTCTCTATTATATTATGCCAGACCAGCTAGGTCTACTGTCTCTATTATATTATGACAGACCAGCTAGGTCTACTGTCTCTATTATATTATGACAGACCAGCTAGACCTACTGTCCATATTAAATTATGACAGACCAGCTAGATCTACTGTCTCTACTATATTATGACAGGCCAGATAGATCTACTGTACGTTCGATAGTATTACAGACCAGCCAGATCTACTGTCTCTATTATATTATGACAGACAATCTACTGTCTCTTTTATATTATGACAGACCAGCTAGATCTACTGTCTCTACTATATAATGACAGACCAGCTAGACCTACTGGCTCTACTATAATATGAAAGACCAGCTAGATCTACTATCTCTATTATATTTGAACAGACCAGCTAGATCTACCTTCTCTACTATATTATGAAAGACCAGCTAGACCTACTTTCCCTATTAAATTATGACAGACCAGCTAGACCTACTGTCTCTATTATATTACAACAGACCAGCTAGATCGACTGTCTCTACTATGTTATGACAGATCAGCTAGATCTACTGTCTGTACTATATTATGACAGACAAGCTAGATCTACTCTCTCTATTATATTACAACAGACCATCTAGATCTACTGTCTCTACTATGTTATGACAGATCAGCTAGACCTACTGTATCTATTATATTATGACAGACCAGCTAGATCTACCTTCTCTACAATATTATGACAGACCAGCTAGATCTACTGTCTCTAGTATATTTTGACAGACAAGCTAGATCTACTGTCTCTATTATATTATGCCAGACCAGCTAGATCTACTGTCTCTACTATATAATGACAGATCAGCTAGACCTACTGGCTCTACTATATTATGACAGACCTGCTAGATTTACTGTCTCTATTATATTATGACAGACCAGCTGGACCTACTGTCCATATTAAATTATGACAGACCAGCTAGATCTACTGTCTCTACTATATTATGACAGGCCAGATAGGTCTACTGTATGTTCGATAGTATTACAGACCAGCCAGATCTACTGTCTCTATTATATTATGACAGACAATCTACTGTCTCTTTTATATTATGACAGACCAGCTATATCTACTGTCTCTACTATATAATGACAGACCAGCTAGACCTACTGGCTCTACTATATTATGACAGACCAGCTAGATCTACTGTCTCTATTATATTAGAACAGACCAGCTAGATCTACCTTCTCTATTATATTATGAAAGACCAGCTAGACCTACTTTCCCTATTAAATTATGACAGACCAGCTAGATCTACTGTCTCTATTATATTATGACAGACCAGCTAGATCTACTGTCTCTACTATATAATGACAGACCAACTAGATCTACTGTCTCTATTATATTAGAACAGACCAGCTAGATCTACCTTCGCTATTATATTATGAAAGACCAGCTAGACCTACTTTTCCTATTAATTTATGACAGACCAGCTAGATCTACTGTCTCTACTATATAATGATAGACCAGCTAGACCTACTGGCTCTACTATATTATGACAGACCAGCTAGATCTACTGTCTCTATTATATTAGAACAGACCAGCTAGATCTACCTTCTCTACTATATTATGAAAGACCAGCTAGACCTACTTTCCCTATTAAATTATGACAGACCAGCTAGATCTACTGTCTCTATTATATTATGACAGACCAGCTAGATCTACTGTCTCTATTATATTAGAACAGACCAGCTAGATCTACCTTCGCTATTATATTATGAAAGACCAGCTAGACCTACTTTCCCTATTAAATTATGACAGACCAGCTAGATCTACTGTAGGTATTATATTATGACAGACCAGCTAGATCTACTGTCTGTACTATATTATGACAGACCAGCTAGATCTACTCTCTCTATTATATTACAACAGACCAGCTAGATCTACTGTCTCTACTATGTTATGACAGATCAGCTAGACCTACTGTCCCTATTAAATTATGACAGACCAGCTATATCTACTGTCTTTACTATATTATGACAGACCAGCTAGATCTACTGTAGATATTATATTATGAGAGACCAGCTATATCTACTGTATGTATTATATTATGACAGACCAGCTAGATCTATTGTAGCTATTATATTATGACAGACCAGCTAGATCTACTGTCTCTACTATATTATGACAGACCAGCTAGATCTACTGTCTCTATTATATTAGAACAGACCAGCTAGATCTATTGTAGCTATTATATTATGACAGACCAGCTAGATCTACTGTCTCTACTATATTATGACAGACCAGCTAGATCTACTGTCTCTATTATATTAGAACAGACCAGCTAGATCTACTGTCTCTACTATATAATGACAGACCAGCTAGACCTGCTGGCTCTACTATATTATGACAGACCAGCTAGATCTACTGTCTCTATTATATTAGAACAGACCAGCTAGATCTACCTTCTCTATTATATTATGACAGACAATCTACTGTCTCTTTTATATTATGACAGACCAGCTATATCTACTGTCTCTACTATATAATGACAGACCAGCTAGACCTACTGTCTCTACTATATTATGACAGACCAGCTAGATCTACTGTCTCTATTATATTAGAACAGACCAGCTAGATCTACCTTCTCTATTATATTATGAAAGACCAGCTAGACCTACTTTCCCTATTAAATTATGACAGACCAGCTAGATCTACTGTCTCTATTATATTATGACAGACCAGCTAGATCTACTGTCTCTACTATATAATGACAGACCAACTAGATCTACTGTCTCTATTATATTAGAACAGACCAGCTAGATCTACCTTCGCTATTATATTATGAAAGACCAGCTAGACCTACTTTTCCTATTAATTTATGACAGACCAGCTAGATCTACTGTCTCTACTATATAATGACAGACCAGCTAGACCTACTGGCTCTACTATATTATGACAGACCAGCTAGATCTACTGTCTCTATTATATTATGACAGACCAGCTAGATCTACTGTCTGTACTATATTATGACAGACCAGCTAGATCTACTCTCTCTATTATATTACAACAGACCAGCTAGATCTACTGTCTCTACTATGTTATGACAGATCAGCTAGACCTACTGTCCCTATTAAATTATGACAGACCAGCTATATCTACTGTCTTTACTATATTATGACAGACCAGCTAGATCTACTGTAGATATTATATTATGAGAGACCAGCTATATCTACTGTATGTATTATATTATGACAGACCAGCTAGATCTATTGTAGCTATTATATTATGACAGACCAGCTAGATCTACTGTCTCTACTATATTATGACAGACCAGCTAGATCTACTGTCTCTATTATATTAGAACAGACCAGCTAGATCTATTGTAGCTATTATATTATGACAGACCAGCTAGATCTACTGTCTCTACTATATTATGACAGACCAGCTAGATCTACTGTCTCTATTATATTAGAACAGACCAGCTAGATCTACTGTCTCTACTATATAATGACAGACCAGCTAGACCTGCTGGCTCTACTATATTATGACAGACCAGCTAGATCTACTGTCTCTATTATATTAGAACAGACCAGCTAGATCTACCTTCTCTATTATATTATGACAGACAATCTACTGTCTCTTTTATATTATGACAGACCAGCTATATCTACTGTCTCTACTATATAATGACAGACCAGCTAGACCTACTGTCTCTACTATATTATGACAGACCAGCTAGATCTACTGTCTCTATTATATTAGAACAGACCAGCTAGATCTACCTTCTCTATTATATTATGAAAGACCAGCTAGACCTACTTTCCCTATTAAATTATGACAGACCAGCTAGATCTACTGTCTCTATTATATTATGACAGACCAGCTAGATCTACTGTCTCTACTATATAATGACAGACCAACTAGATCTACTGTCTCTATTATATTAGAACAGACCAGCTAGATCTACCTTCGCTATTATATTATGAAAGACCAGCTAGACCTACTTTTCCTATTAATTTATGACAGACCAGCTAGATCTACTGTCTCTACTATATAATGACAGACCAGCTAGACCTACTGGCTCTACTATATTATGACAGACCAGCTAGATCTACTGTCTCTATTATATTAGAACAGACCAGCTAGATCTACCTTCTCTACTATATTATGAAAGACCAGCTAGACCTACTTTCCCTATTAAATTATGACAGACCAGCTAGATCTACTGTCTCTATTATATTATGACAGACCAGCTAGATCTACTGTCTCTATTATATTAGAACAGACCAGCTAGATCTACCTTCGCTATTATATTATGAAAGACCAGCTAGACCTACTTTCCCTATTAAATTATGACAGACCAGCTAGATCTACTGTAGGTATTATATTATGACAGACCAGCTAGATCTACTGTCTGTACTATATTATGACAGACCAGCTAGATCTACTCTCTCTATTATATTACAACAGACCAGCTAGATCTACTGTCTCTACTATGTTATGACAGATCAGCTAGACCTACTGTCCCTATGAAATTATGACAGACCAGCTATATCTACTGTCTTTACTATATTATGACAGACCAGCTAGATCTACTGTAGATATTATATTATGAGAGACCAGCTATATCTACTGTATGTATTATATTATGACAGACCAGCTAGATCTATTGTAGCTATTATATTATGACAGACCAGCTAGATCTACTGTCTCTACTATATTATGACAGACCAGCTAGATCTACTGTCTCTATTATATTAGAACAGACCAGCTAGATCTACTGTCTCTACTATATAATGACAGACCAGCTAGATCTCCTGTCTCTATTATTTTAGAACAGACCAGCTAGATCTACCTTCGCTATTAAATTATGACAGACCAGCTAGATCTACTGTCTCTATTATATTATGACAGACCAGCTAGACCTACTGGCTCTACTATATTATGACAGACCAGCTAGATCTACTGTCTCTATTATATTATGACAGACCAGCTAGACCTACTGTCCATATTAAATTATGACAGACCAGCTAAATCTACTGTCTCTACTATATTATGACAGACCAGATATATCTACTGTACGTTCGATAGTATTACAGACCAGCTAGATCTACTGTCTCTATTATATTATGACAGACGATCTACTGTCTCTTTTATATTATGACAGACCAGCTATATCTACTGTCTCTACTATATAATGACAGACCAGCTAGACCTACTGGCTCTACTATATTATGACAGACCAGCTAGATCTACTGTCTCTATTATATTAGAACAGACCAGCTAGATCTACCTTCTCTATTATATTATGAAAGACCAGCTAGACCTACTTTCCCTATTAAATTATGACAGACCAGCTAGATCTACTGTCTCTATTATATTATGACAGACCAGCTAGATCTACTGTCTCTACTATATAATGACAGACCAACTAGATCTACTGTCTCTATTATATTAGAACAGACCAGCTAGATCTACCTTCGCTATTATATTATGAAAGACCAGCTAGACCTACTTTTCCTATTAATTTATGACAGACCAGCTAGATCTACTGTCTTTACTATATAATGACAGACCAGCTAGACCTACTGGCTCTACTATATTATGACAGACCAGCTAGATCTACTGTCTCTTTTATATTAGAACAGACCAGCTAGATCTACCTTCTCTACTATATTATGAAAGACCAGCTAGACCTACTTTTCCTATTAATTTATGACAGACCAGCTAGATCTACTGTCTCTACTATATAATGATAGACCAGCTAGACCTACTGGCTCTACTATATTATGACAGACCAGCTAGATCTACTGTCTCTATTATATTAGAACAGACCAGCTAGATCTACCTTCTCTACTATATTATGAAAGACCAGCTAGACCTACTTTCCCTATTAAATTATGACAGACCAGCTAGATCTACTGTCTCTATTATATTATGACAGACCAGCTAGATCTACTGTCTCTATTATATTAGAACAGACCAGCTAGATCTACCTTCGCTATTATATTATGAAAGACCAGCTAGACCTACTTTCCCTATTAAATTATGACAGACCAGCTAGATCTACTGTAGGTATTATATTATGACAGACCAGCTAGATCTACTGTCTGTACTATATTATGACAGACCAGCTAGATCTACTCTCTCTATTATATTACAACAGACCAGCTAGATCTACTGTCTCTACTATGTTATGACAGATCAGCTAGACCTACTGTCCCTATTAAATTATGACAGACCAGCTATATCTACTGTCTTTACTATATTATGACAGACCAGCTAGATCTACTGTAGATATTATATTATGAGAGACCAGCTATATCTACTGTATGTATTATATTATGACAGACCAGCTAGATCTATTGTAGCTATTATATTATGACAGACCAGCTAGATCTACTGTCTCTACTATATTATGACAGACCAGCTAGATCTACTGTCTCTATTATATTAGAACAGACCAGCTAGATCTATTGTAGCTATTATATTATGACAGACCAGCTAGATCTACTGTCTCTACTATATTATGACAGACCAGCTAGATCTACTGTCTCTATTATATTAGAACAGACCAGCTAGATCTACTGTCTCTACTATATAATGACAGACCAGCTAGACCTACTGGCTCTACTATATTATGACAGACCAGCTAGATCTACTGTCTCTATTATATTAGAACAGACCAGCTAGATCTACCTTCTCTATTATATTATGACAGACAATCTACTGTCTCTTTTATATTATGACAGACCAGCTATATCTACTGTCTCTACTATATAATGACAGACCAGCTAGACCTACTGTATCTATTATATTAGAACAGACCAGCTAGATCTACCTTCTCTATTATATTATGAAAGACCAGCTAGACCTACTTTCCCTATTAAATTATGACAGACCAGCTAGATCTACTGTCTCTATTATATTATGACAGACCAGCTAGATCTACTGTCTCTACTATATAATGACAGACCAACTAGATCTACTGTCTCTATTATATTAGAACAGACCAGCTAGATCTACCTTCGCTATTATATTATGAAAGACCAGCTAGACCTACTTTTCCTATTAATTTATGACAGACCAGCTAGATCTACTGTCTCTACTATATAATGACAGACCAGCTAGACCTACTGGCTCTACTATATTATGACAGACCAGCTAGATCTACTGTCTCTATTATATTAGAACAGACCAGCTAGATCTACCTTCTCTACTATATTATGAAAGACCAGCTAGACCTACTTTCCCTATTAAATTATGACAGACCAGCTAGATCTACTGTAGGTATTATATTATGACAGACCAGCTAGATCTACTGTCTGTACTATATTATGACAGACCAGCTAGATCTACTCTCTCTATTATATTACAACAGACCAGCTAGATCTACTGTCTCTACTATGTTATGACAGATCAGCTAGACCTACTGTCCCTATTAAATTATGACAGACCAGCTATATCTACTGTCTTTACTATATTATGACAGACCAGCTAGATCTACTGTAGATATTATATTATGAGAGACCAGCTATATCTACTGTATGTATTATATTATGACAGACCAGCTAGATCTATTGTAGCTATTATATTATGACAGACCAGCTAGATCTACTGTCTCTACTATATTATGACAGACCAGCTAGATCTACTGTCTCTATTATATTAGAACAGACCAGCTAGATCTACTGTCTCTACTATATAATGACAGACCAGCTAGATCTACTGTCTCTATTATATTATGACAGACCAGCTAGACCTACTGGCTCTACTATATTATGACAGACCAGCTAGATCTACTGTCTCTATTATATTATGACAGACCAGCTAGACCTACTGTCCATATTAAATTATGACAGACCAGCTAAATCTACTGTCTCTACTATATTATGACAGACCAGATATATCTACTGTACGTTCGATAGTATTACAGACCAGCTAGATCTACTGTCTCTATTATATTATGACAGACGATCTACTGTCTCTATTATATTATGACAGACCAGCTAGATCTACTGTCTCTACTATATAATGACAGACCAGCTAGACCTACTGGCTCTCCTATATTAAGACAGACCAGCTAGGTCTACTGTCTCTATTATATTAGAACAGACCAGCTAGATCTACCTTCTTTACTATATTATGAACGACCAGCTAGACCTACTTTCCCTATTAAAGTATGACAGACCAGCTAGACCTACTGTCTCTATTATATTATGACAGACCAGCTAGATCTACAGTCTCTACTATATAATGACAGACCAGCTAGATCTACTGTCTCTATTATATTAGAACAGACCAGCTAGATCTACTGTCTTTACTATGTTATGACAGATCAGCTAGACCTACTGTCCCTATTAAATTATGACAGACCAGCTATATCTACTGTCTTTACTATATTATGACAGACCAGCTAGATCTACTGTCTCTATTATATTATGACAGACCAGCTAGATCTATTGTAGCTATTATATTATGACAGACCATCTAGATCTACTGTCTCTACTATATTATGACAGACCAGCTAGATCTACTGTCTCTATTATATTATGACAGATCAGCTAGATCTACTGTCCCTATTAAATTATGACAGACCAGCTATATCTACTGTCTTTACTATATTATGACAGACCAGCTAGATCTACTGTCTCTATTATATTAGAACAGACCAGCTAGATCTACTGTAGCTATTATATTATGAGAGACCACTTAGATCTACTGTATCTATTATATTATGACAGACCAGCTAGATCTATTGTAGCTATTATATTATGACAGACCAGCTAGATCTACTGTCTCTACTATATTATGACATACCAGCTAGATCTACTGTCTCTATTATATTAGAACAGACCAGCTAGATCTACCTTCTCTACTATATTATGACAGATCAGCTAGACCTACTGTCCCTATTAAATTATGAGAGACCAGCTATATCTACTGTCTTTACTATATTATGACAGACCAGCTAGATCTACGGTCTCTATTATATCATGACAGACCAGCTAGATCTACTGTAGCTATTATATTTTGACAGTCCAGCTAGATCTACTGGCTCTACTATATTATGACAGACCAGCTAGACCTACCTTCTCTACTATATTATGAAAGACCAGCTAGACCTACTTTCACTTTTAAATTATGACAGACCAGCTAGATCTACTGTCTCTATTAAATTATGACAGACCAGCTAGATCTACTGTCTCTATTATATTATGACAGACCAGCTATACCTACTGTATCTATTATATTATGACAGACAAGCTAGATCTACTGTCTCTACTATATAATGACAGACCAGCTAGATCTACTGGCTCTACTATATTATGACAGACCAGCTAGACCTACTTTCCCTATTAAATTATGACAGACCAGCTAGATCTAATGTCTCTAGTATATTATGTCAGACCAGCTAGATCTACTGGCTCTACTATATTATGACAGACCAGCTAGAGCTACTTTCCCTATTAAATTATGACAGACCAGCTAGATCTAATGTCTCTAGTATATTATGACAGACAAGCTAGATCTACTGGCGCTACTATATTATGACATACCAGCTAGATCTACTGTCTCTACTATATAATGACAGACCAGCTAGACCTACTGGCTCTACTATGTTAAGACAGACCAGATAGGTCTACTGTCTCTATTATATTAGAACAGACCAGCTAGATCAAACTTCTCTACTATATTATGAAAGACCAGCTAGACCTACTTTCCCTATTAAATTATGACAGACCAGCTAGATCTACTGTCTCTATTATATTATGACAGACCAGCTAGACCTACTGGCTCTACTCTATTATGACAGACCAGCTAGTTCTACTGTCTCTATTATATTAGAACAGACCAGCTAGACCTACTGGCTCTACTATTTTAAGACAGACCAGCTAGGTCTACTGTCTCTATTATATTAGAACAGACCAGCTAGATCAAACTTCTCTACTATATTATGAAAGACCAGCTAGATCTACCTTCTCTACTATATTATGAAAGACCAGCTAGACCTACTTTCCCTATTAAATTATGACAGACCAGCTAGATCTACTGTCTCTATTATATTATGACAGACCAGCTAGATCTACTGTCTCTATTATATTAGAACAGACCAGCTAGATCTACCTTCGCTATTATATTATGAAAGACCAGCTAGACCTACTTTCCCTATTAAATTATGACAGACCAGCTAGATCTACTGTAGGTATTATATTATGACAGACCAGCTAGATCTACTGTCTGTACTATATTATGACAGACCAGCTAGATCTACTCTCTCTATTATATTACAACAGACCAGCTAGATCTACTGTCTCTACTATGTTATGACAAATCAGCTAGACCTACTGTCCCTATTAAATTATGACAGACCAGCTATATCTACTGTCTTTACTATATTATGACAGACCAGCTAGATCTACTGTAGATATTATATTATGAGAGACCAGCTATATCTACTGTATGTATTATATTATGACAGACCAGCTAGATCTATTGTAGCTATTATATTATGACAGACCAGCTAGATCTACTGTCTCTACTATATTATGACAGACCAGCTAGATCTACTGTCTCTATTATATTAGAACAGACCAGCTAGATCTACTGTCTCTACTATATAATGACAGACCAGCTAGATCTACTGTCTCTATTATATTATGACAGACCAGCTAGACCTACTGGCTCTACTATATTATGACAGACCAGCTAGATCTACTGTCTCTATTATATTATGACAGACCAGCTAGACCTACTGTCCATATTAAATTATGACAGACCAGCTAAATCTACTGTCTCTACTATATTATGACAGACCAGATATATCTACTGTACGTTCGATAGTATTACAGACCAGCTAGATCAACTGTCTCTATTATATTATGACAGACGATCTACTGTCTCTATTATATTATGACAGACCAGCTAGATCTACTGTCTCTACTATATAATGACAGACCAGCTAGACCTACTGGCTCTCCTATATTAAGACAGACCAGCTAGGTCTACTGTCTCTATTATATTAGAACAGACCAGCTAGATCTACCTTCTTTACTATATTATGAACGACCAGCTAGACCTACTTTCCCTATTAAAGTATGACAGACCAGCTAGACCTACTGTCTCTATTATATTATGACAGACCAGCTAGATCTACAGTCTCTACTATATAATGACAGACCAGCTAGATCTACTGTCTCTATTATATTAGAACAGACCAGCTAGATCTACTGTCTTTACTATGTTATGACAGATCAGCTAGACCTACTGTCCCTATTAAATTATGACAGACCAGCTATATCTACTGTCTTTACTATATTATGACAGACCAGCTAGATCTACTGTCTCTATTATATTATGACAGACCAGCTAGATCTATTGTAGCTATTATATTATGACAGACCATCTAGATCTACTGTCTCTACTATATTATGACAGACCAGCTAGATCTACTGTCTCTATTATATTATGACAGATCAGCTAGATCTACTGTCCCTATTAAATTATGACAGACCAGCTATATCTACTGTCTTTACTATATTATGACAGACCAGCTAGATCTACTGTCTCTATTATATTATGACAGACCAGCTAGATCTACTGTAGCTATTATATTATGAGAGACCACTTAGATCTACTGTATCTATTATATTATGACAGACCAGCTAGATCTACGGTCTCTATTATATCATGACAGACCAGCTAGATCTACTGTAGCTATTATATTTTGACAGTCCAGCTAGATCTACTGGCTCTACTATATTATGACAGACCAGCTAGACCTACCTTCTCTACTATATTATGAAAGACCAGCTAGACCTACTTTCACTTTTAAATTATGACAGACCAGCTAGATCTACTGTCTCTATTAAATTATGACAGACCAGCTAGATCTACTGTCTCTATTATATTATGACAGACCAGCTATACCTACTGTATCTATTATATTATGACAGACAAGCTAGATCTACTGTCTCTACTATATAATGACAGACCAGCTAGATCTACTGGCTCTACTATATTATGACAGACCAGCTAGACCTACTTTCCCTATTAAATTATGACAGACCAGCTAGATCTAATGTCTCTAGTATATTATGTCAGACCAGCTAGATCTACTGGCTCTACTATATTATGACAGACCAGCTAGAGCTACTTTCCCTATTAAATTATGACAGACCAGCTAGATCTAATGTCTCTAGTATATTATGACAGACAAGCTAGATCTACTGGCGCTACTATATTATGACATACCAGCTAGATCTACTGTCTCTACTATATAATGACAGACCAGCTAGACCTACTGGCTCTACTATGTTAAGACAGACCAGCTAGGTCTACTGTCTCTATTATATTAGAACAGACCAGCTAGATCAAACTTCTATACTATATTATGAAAGACCAGCTAGACCTACTTTCCCTATTAAATTATGACAGACCAGCTAGATCTACTGTCTCTATTATATTATGACAGACCAGCTAGACCTACTGGCTCTACTCTATTATGACAGACCAGCTAGTTCTACTGTCTCTATTATATTAGAACAGACCAGCTAGACCTACTGGCTCTACTATGTTAAGACAGACCAGCTAGGTCTACTGTCTCTATTATATTAGAACAGACCAGCTAGATCAAACTTCTCTACTATATTATGAAAGACCAGCTAGATCTACCTTCTCTACTATATTATGAAAGACCAGCTATACCTACTTTCCCTTTTAAATTATGACAGACCAGCTAGATCTACTGTCTCTACTATATTATGACAGAGCAGCTAGATCTACTGTCTCTATTATATTACTACAGCCCAGAAACATTGACTCTCTTTATTATATTATGACAGACCAGCTAGATCTACTGTCTCTACTATATTATGACAGACCAGCTAGATCTACTGTCTCTATTATATTATGACAGACCAGCTAGATCTACTGTAGCTATTATATTATGAGAGACCACTTAGATCTACTGTATCTATTATATTATGACAGACCAGCTAGATCTATTGTAGCTATTATATTATGACAGACCAGCTAGATCTACTGTCTCTACTATATTATGACATACCAGCTAGATCTACTGTCTCTATTATATTAGAACAGACCAGCTAGATCTACCTTCTCTACTATATTATGACAGATCAGCTAGACCTACTGTCCCTAATAAATTATGAGAGACCAGCTATATCTACTGTCTTTACTATATTATGACAGACCAGCTAGATCTACGGTCTCTATTATATCATGACAGACCAGCTAGATCTACTGTAGCTATTATATTTTGACAGTCCAGCTAGATCTACTGGCTCTACTATATTATGACAGACCAGCTAGACCTACCTTCTCTACTATATTATGAAAGACCAGCTAGACCTACTTTCACTTTTAAATTATGACAGACCAGCTAGATCTACTGTCTCTATTAAATTATGACAGACCAGCTAGATCTACTGTCTCTATTATATTATGACAGACCAGCTATACCTACTGTATCTATTATATTATGACAGACAAGCTAGATCTACTGTCTCTACTATATAATGACAGACCAGCTAGATCTACTGGCTCTACTATATTATGACAGACCAGCTAGACCTACTTTCCCTATTAAATTATGACAGACCAGCTAGATCTAATGTCTCTAGTATATTATGTCAGACCAGCTAGATCTACTGGCTCTACTATATTATGACAGACCAGCTAGAGCTACTTTCCCTATTAAATTATGACAGACCAGCTAGATCTAATGTCTCTAGTATATTATGACAGACAAGCTAGATCTACTGGCTCTACTATATCATGACATACCAGCTAGATCTACTGTCTCTACTATATAATGACAGACCAGCTAGACCTACTGGCTCTACTATGTTAAGACAGACCAGCTAGGTCTACTGTCTCTATTATATTAGAACAGACCAGCTAGATCAAACTTCTCTACTATATTATGAAAGACCAGCTAGACCTACTTTCCCTATTAAATTATGACAGACCAGCTAGATCTACTGTCTCTATTATATTATGACAGACCAGCTAGACCTACTGGCTCTACTCTATTACGACAGACCAGCTAGTTCTACTGTCTCTATTATATTAGAACAGACCAGCTAGACCTACTGGCTCTACTATGTTAAGACAGACCAGCTAGGTCTACTGTCTCTATTATATTAGAACAGACCAGCTAGATCAAACTTCTCTACTATATTATGAAAGACCAGCTAGATCTACCTTCTCTACTATATTATGAAAGACCAGCTATACCTACTTTCCCTTTTAAATTATGACAGACCAGCTAGATCTACTGTCTCTACTATATTATGACAGAGCAGCTAGATCTACTGTCTCTATTATATTACTACAGCCCAGAAACATTGACTCTCTTTATTATATTATGACAGACCAGCTAGATCTACTGTCTCTACTATATAATGACAGACCAGCTAGACTTACTGGCTCTACTATGTTAAGACAGACCAGCTAGGTCTACTGTCTCTATTATATTAGAACAGACCAGCTAGATCAAACTTCTCTACTATATTATGAAAGACCAGCTAGACCTACTTTCCCTATTAAATTATGAAAGACCAGCTATACCTACTTTCCCTTTTAAATTATGACAGACCAGCTAGATCTACTGTATCTACTATATTATGACAGACCAGCTAGATCTACTGTCTCTATTATATTACTACAGCCCAGAAACATTGACTCTCTTTATTATATTACTACAGACCAGCTAGATCTACTGTCTCTACTATATTATGACAGACCAGCTAGATCTACTGTCTCTATTATATTAGAACAGACAGCTAGATCTACCTTCTCTACAATATTATGAAAGACCAGCTAGACCTACTTTCCCTTTTAAATTATGACAGACCAGCTAGATCTACTGTCTCTAGTATATTATGACAGACCAGTTAGATCTATTGTATCTATTATATTATGACAGACCAGCTAGACCTACTGGCTCTACTATATTATGACATACCAGCTAGATCTACTGTCTCTATTATATTATGACAGACCAGCTAGACCTACTGGCTCTACTATATTATGACATACCAGCTAGATCTACTGTCTCTATTATATTATGACAGAACAGCTAGACCTACTGGCTCTACTATATTATGACAGACCAGCTAGATCTACTGTCTCTATTATATTATGACAGACCAGCTATACCTACTGTCCATATTAAATTATGACAGACCAGCTAGATCTACTGTCTCTACTATATTATGACAGACCAGCTAGATCTACTGTCTCTATTATATTATGACAGACCAGCTAGATCTACTGTATCTATTATATTATGACAGAGAAGCTAGATCTACTGTCTCTACTATATAATGACAGACCAGCTAGATCTACTGGCTCTACTATATTATGACAGACCAGCTAGACCTACTTTCCCTATTAAATTATGACAGACCAGCTAGATCTACTGTCTCTAGTATATTATGACAGACCAGCTAGATCTACTGGCTCTACTATATTATGACAGACCAGCTAGACCTACTTTCCCTATTAAATGATGAGAGACCAGCTAGATCTACTGTCTCTAGTATATTATGACAGACAAGCTAGATCTACTGTATCTATTATATTATGACAGACCAGCTAGACCTACTGGCTCTACTATATTATGACATACCAGCTAGATCTACTGTCTCTATTATATTATGACAGACCAGCTAGATCTACTGTCTCTACTATATAATGACAGACCAGCTAGACCTACTGGCTCTACTATATTAAGACAGACCAGCTAGGTCTACTGTCTCTATTATATTAGAACAGACCAGCTAGATCTACTGTCTCTAGTATATTATGACAGACCAGCTAGATCTACTGGCTCTACTATATTATGACAGACCAGCTAGACCTACTTTCCCTATTAAATTATGAGAGACGAGCTAGAACTACTGTCTCTAGTATATTATGACAGACAAGCTAGATCTACTGTCTCTATTATATTATGACAGACCAGCTAGATCTACTGGCTCTACTATGTTAAGACAGACCAGCTAGGTCTACAGTCTCTATTATATTAGAACAGACTAGCTAGATCTATTGTATCTATTATATTATGACAGACCAGCTAGACCTACTGGCTCTACTATATTATGACATACCAGCTACATCTACTGTCTCTATTATATTATGAAAGACCAGCTAGACCTACTGGCTCTACTATATTATGACATTCCAGCTAGATCTACTGTCTCTATTATATTATGACAGACCAACTAGACCTACTGGCTCTACTATATTATGACATACCAGCTAGATCTACAGTCTCTATTATATTATGACAGACCAGCTAGACCTACTGTCCATATTAAATTATGACAGACCAGCTAGATCTACTGTCCCTACTATATTATGACAGACCAGATATATCTACTGTAAGTTTGATAGTATACAGACCAGCTAGTTCTACTGTCTCTATTATATTATGACAGACGATCTACTGTCTCTATTATATTATGACAGACCAGCTAGATCTACTGTCTCCACTATATAATGACAGACCAGCTAGACCTACTGGCTCTCCTATATTAAGACAGACCAGCTAGGTCTACTGTCTCTATTATATTAGAACAGACCAGCTAGATCTACCTTCTCTATTAAATTATGACAGACCAGCTAGATCTACCTTCTCTAATATATTATGAAAGATCAGCTAGACCTATTTTCCCTTTTAAATTATGACAGACCAGCTAGATCTACTTTCTCTATTATATTATGACAGACCAGCTAGATCTACTGTATCTATTATATTATGACAGACAAGCTAGATCTACTGTCTCTACTATATAATGAAAGACCAGCTAGATCTACTGGCTCTACTACATTATGACAGACCAGCTAGACCTACTTTCCCTATTAAATTATGACAGACCAGCTAGATCTACTGTCTCTAGTATATTATGACAGTCCAGCTAGATCTACTGGCTCTACTATATTATGACAGACCAGCTAGACCTATTTTCCCTATTAAATTATGACAGACCAGCTAGATCTACTGTCTCTAGTATATTATGACAGACAAGCTAGATCTACTGTATCTATTATATTATGACAGACCAGCTAGACCTACTGGCTCTACTATATTATGACATACCAGCTAGATCTACTGTCTCTATTATATTATGACAGACCAGCTAGATCTACTGTCTCTACTATATTATGACAGACCAGATAGATCTACTGTACGTTCAATAGGTTTACAGACCAGCCAGATCTACTGTCTCTACTATATAATGACAGACCAGCTAGACCTACTGGCTCTACTATATTATGAAAGACCCGCTAGATCTACTGTCTCTATTATATTATGACAGACCAGCTAGATCTACTATATCTATTATATTATGACAGACCAGCTAGATCTACTGTCTCTACTATATAATGACAGACCAGCTAGACCTACTGGCTCTACTATATTATGAAAGACCCGCTAGATCTACTGTCTCTATTATATTATGACAGACCAGCTAGATCTACTATATCTATTATATTATGACAGACCAGCTAGATCTACTGTATCTATTATATTATGAAATACCAGCTAGATCTACTGTCTCTACTATATTATGACAGATCAGCTAGACATACTGTCCCTATTAATCTATGACAGACCAGCTATATCTACTGTCTCTATTATATTATGACAGACCAGCTAGACCTACTGGCTCTACTATATTATGACATACCAGCTAGATCTACTGTCTGTATTATATTATGACAGACCAGCTAGATCTACTGTCTCTACTATATAATGACAGACCAGCTAGACCTACTGGCTCTACTATGTTAAGACAGACCAGCTAGGTCTACTGTCTCTATTATATTAGAACAGACCAGCTAGATCTACCTTCTCTACTATATTATTAAAGACCAGCTAGACCTACTTTCCCTTTTAAATTATGACAAACCAGCTAGATCTACTGTTTCTAGTATATTATGACAGACCAGCTAGATCTATTGTATCTATTATATTATAACAGACCAGCTAGACCTACTGGCTCTACTATATTATGACATACCAGCTAGATCTACTGTCTCTACTATATTATGACAGACCAGCTAGACCTACTGGCTCTACTATATTATGACATTCCAGCTAGATCTACTGTCTCTATTATATTATGACAGACCAACTAGACCTACTGGCTCTACTATATTATGACATACCAGCTAGATCTACAGTCTCTATTATATTATGACAGACCAGCTAGACCTACTGTCCATATTAAATTATGACAGACCAGCTAGATCTACTGTCCCTACTATATTATGACAGACCAGATATATCTACTGTTAGTTCGATAGTATTACAGACCAGCTAGTTCTACTGTCTCTATTATATTATGACAGACGATCTACTGTCTCTATTATATTTTTACAGACCAGCTAGATCTACTGTCTCCACTATATAATGACAGACCAGCTAGACCTACTGGCTCTCCTATATTAAGACAGACCAGCTAGGTCTACTGTCTCTATTATATTAGAACAGACCAGCTATATCTACCTTCTCTATTAAATTATGACAGACCAGCTAGATCGACTGTCTCTATTATATTATGACAGACCAGCTAGACCTACTGGCTCTACTATATTATGACAGACCAGCTAGATCTACTGTCTCTATTATATTATGACAGACCAGCTAGATGTACCTTCTCTAATATATTATGAAAGATCAGCTAGACCTGCTTTCCCTTTTAAATTATGACAGACCAGCTAGATCTACTGTCTCTATTATATTATGACAGACCAGCTAGATCTACTGTATCTATTATATTATGACAGACAAGCTAGATCTACTGTCTCTACTATATAATGAAAGACCAGCTAGATCTACTGGCTCTACTACATTATGACAGACCAGCTAGACCTACTTTCCCTATTAAATTATGACAGACCAGCTAGATCTACTGTCTCTAGTATATTATGACAGTCCAGCTAGATCTACTGGCTCTACTATATTATGACAGACCAGCTAGACCTATTTTCCCTATTAAATTATGACAGACCAGCTAGATCTACTGTCTCTAGTATATTATGACAGACAAGCTAGATCTACTGTATCTATTATATTATGACAGACCAGCTAGACCTACTGGCTCTATTATATTATGACATACCAGCTAGATCTACTGCCTCTATTATATTATGACAGACCAGCTAGATCTACTGTCTCTACTATATAATGACAGACCAGCTAGATCTACTGGCTCTACTATATTATGACAGACCAGCTAGATCTACTGTCTCTACTATATTATGACAGACCAGATAGATCTACTGTACGTTCAATAGGTTTACAGACCAGCCAGATCTACTGTCTCTACTATATAATGACAGACCAGCTAGACCTACTGGCTGTACTATATTATGAAAGACCCGCCAAATCTACTGTCTCTATTATATTATGACAGACCAGCTAGATCTACTGTATCTATTATATTATGACAGACCAGCTAGATCTACTGTCTCTATTATATTAGAACAGACCAGCTAGATCTACTGTCTCTACTATATTATGACAGATCAGCTAGACATACTGTCCCTATTAAAGTATGACAGACCAGCTATATCTACTGTCTCTATTATATTATGACAGACCAGCTAGACCTACTGGCTCTACTATATTATGACAGACGAGCTAGATCTACTGTCTCTATTATATTAGAACAGACCAGCTAGATCTACCTTCTCTACTATGTTATGAAAGACCAGCTAGACCTACTTTCACTATTAAATTATGGCACACCAGCTAGATCTACTGTCTCTACTATATTATGTCAGACTAGCTAGATCTACCTTCTCTATTATATTAGTACAGACCAGCTAGATCTACCTTCTCTACTATATTATGAAAGACCAGCTAGACCTACTTTCCCTATTAAATTATGACAGACCAGCTAGATCTACTGTCTCTAGTATATTATGACAGACAAGCTAGATCTACTGTATCTATTATATTATGACAGACCAGCTAGACCTACTGGCTCTACTATATTATGACATACCAGCTAGATCTACTGCCTCTATTATATTATGACAGACCAGCTAGATCTACTGTCTCTACTATATAATGACAGACCAGCTAGATCTACTGGCTCTACTATATTATGACAGACCAGCTAGATCTACTGTCTCTACTATATTATGACAGACCAGATAGATCTACTGTACGTTCAATAGGTTTACAGACCAGCCAGATCTACTGTCTCTACTATATAATGACAGACCAGCTAGACCTACTGGCTGTACTATATTATGAAAGACCCGCCAAATCTACTGTCTCTATTATATTATGACAGACCAGCTAGATCTACTGTATCTATTATATTATGACAGACCAGCTAGATCTACTGTCTCTATTATATTAGAACAGACCAGCTAGATCTACTGTCTCTACTATATTATGACAGATCAGCTAGACATACTGTCCCTATTAAAGTATGACAGACCAGCTATATCTACTGTCTCTATTATATTATGACAGACCAGCTAGACCTACTGGCTCTACTATATTATGACAGACGAGCTAGATCTACTGTCTCTATTATATTAGAACAGACCAGCTAGATCTACCTTCTCTACTATGTTATGAAAGACCAGCTAGACCTACTTTCACTATTAAATTATGACACACCAGCTAGATCTACTGTCTCTACTATATTATGTCAGACTAGCTAGATCTACCTTCTCTATTATATTAGAACAGACCAGCTAGATCTACCTTCTCTACTATATTATGAAAGACCAGCTAGACCTACTTTCCCTATTAAATTATGACAGACCAGCTAGATCTACTGTCTCTATTATATTATGAAAGACCAGCTAGACCTACTGGCTCTCCTATATTATGACATTCCAGCTAGATCTACTGTCTCTATTATATTATGACAGACCAACTAGACCTACTGGCTCTACTATATTATGACATACCAGCTAGATCTACAGTCTCTATTATATTATGACAGACCAGCTAGACCTACTGTCCATATTAAATTATGACAGACCAGCTAGATCTACTGTCCCTACTATATTATGACAGACCAGATATATCTACTGTAAGTTTGATAGTATTACAGACCAGCTAGTTATACTGTCTCTATTATATTATGACAGACGATCTACTGTCTCTATTATATTATGACAGACCAGCTAGATCTACTGTCTCCACTATATAATGACAGACCAGCTAGACCTACTGGCTCTCCTATATTAAGACAGACCAGCTAGGTCTACTGTCTCTATTATATTAGAACAGACCAGCTAGATCTACCTTCTCTATTAAATTATGACAGACCAGCTAGATCTACCTTCTCTAATATATTATGAAAGATCAGCTAGACCTATTTTCCCTTTTAAATTATGACAGACCAGCTAGATCTACTTTCTCTATTATATTATGACAGACCAGCTAGATCTACTGTATCTATTATATTATGACAGACAAGCTAGATCTACTGTCTCTACTATATAATGAAAGACCAGCTAGATCTACTGGCTCTACTACATTATGACAGACCAGCTAGACCTACTTTCCCTATTAAATTATGACAGACCAGCTAGATCTACTGTCTCTAGTATATTATGACAGTCCAGCTAGATCTACTGGCTCTACTATATTATGACAGACCAGCTAGACCTATTTTCCCTATTAAATTATGACAGACCAGCTAGATCTACTGTCTCTAGTATATTATGACAGACAAGCTAGATCTACTGTATCTATTATATTATGACAGACCAGCTAGACCTACTGGCTCTACTATATTATGACATACCAGCTAGACCTACTGTCTCTACTATATTATGACAGACCAGATAGATCTACTGTACGTTCAATAGGTTTACAGACCAGCCAGATCTACTGTCTCTACTATATAATGACAGACCAGCTAGACCTACTGGCTCTACTATATTATGAAAGACCCGCTAGATCTACTGTCTCTATTATATTATGACAGACCAGCTAGATCTACTATATCTATTATATTATGACAGACCAGCTAGATCTACTGTATCTATTATATTATGAAATACCAGCTAGATCTACTGTCTCTATTATATTATGACAGACCAGCTAGTTCTACTGTCTCTATTATATTAGAACAGACCAGCTAGATCTACTGTCTCTACTATATTATGACAGATCAGCTAGACATACTGTCCCTATTAATCTATGACAGACCAGCTATATCTACTCTCTATATTATATTATGACAGACCAGCTAGACCTACTGGCTCTACTATATTATGACATACCAGCTAGATCTACTGTCTGTATTATATTATGACAGACGAGCTAGATCTACTGTCTCTACTATATAATGACAGACCAGCTAGACCTACTGGCTCTACTATGTTAAGACAGACCAGCTAGGTCTACTGTCTCTATTATATTAGAACAGACCAGCTAGATCTACCTTCTCTACTATATTATTAAAGACCAGCTAGACCTACTTTCCCTTTTAAATTATGACAAACCAGCTAGATCTACTGTTTCTAGTATATTATGACAGACCAGCTAGATCTATTGTATCTATTATATTATAACAGACCAGCTAGACCTACTGGCTCTACTATATTATGACATACCAGCTAGATCTACTGTCTCTATTATATTATGACAGACCAGCTAGACCTACTGGCTCTACTATATTATGACATTCCAGCTAGATCTACTATCTCTATTATATTATGACAGACCAACTAGACCTACTGGCTCTACTATATTATGACATACCAGCTAGATCTACAGTCTCTATTATATTATGACAGACCAGCTAGACCTACTGTCCATATTAAATTATGACAGACCAGCTAGATCTACTGTCCCTACTATATTATGACAGACCAGATATATCTACTGTAAGTTCGATAGTATTACAGACCAGCTAGTTCTACTGTCTCTATTATATTATGACAGACGATCTACTGTCTCTATTATATTATGACAGACCAGCTAGATCTACTGTCTCCACTATATAATGACAGACCAGCTAGACCTACTGGCTCTCCTATATTAAGACAGACCAGCTAGGTCTACTGTCTCTATTATATTAGAACAGACCAGCTAGATCTACCTTCTCTCTTACATTATGACAGACCAGCTAGATCTACTGTCTCTATTATATTATGACAGACCAGCTAGATCTACGGTCTCTATTATATTATGACTGGTCTTTCGTACTATAGTGAGATGTATCAGTATAGACCTAGTCTGTTCATTATATACATCTACATGATGTATTGTTACACCATGTGGGAGCAGTATAGACCTAGTCTGTTCATTATATACATGATGTATTGTTACACCATGTAGGAGCAGTATAGACCTAGTCTGTTCATTATTTACATCTCCATGATGTATTGTTACACCTGGTAGTGGGTAGAGTTTATTTATTTATTGTATACAGTAATTTTTGCTAATTTTATCAAGGGTATCAATAACTAGGTGCTTATTTTGATATCTAGTTATTTGACTGACTGAATCAGAAAAACAGATGTGGAGTATTTGTAGAGTTTGTTTTACATTTTCATAAAAATTCTGAACTAATCAAACAACACTTGTTCCTTTTTTTATGTGTTGATATAATATTCGTATTTAATGGAAAGGAAAAAAACAATTCCCTAAACTGCTTTTCAAATATTATAATTCAATGAAGAAGAAAGAAAGTTTCCCTCCTCAACTCCGTTTCCTCCCTCCAGACAGCATATGGCGATATGTGTCTTTCAGGCGATATTCTACTGTGACGTATAATCTAGTGGACGGAACGCTTCTTCAACAACTGCAGCCACCTCGGTAGCTCGCTGGACAACAAAGTCTGAACATTCAAGTTATTTAGACAATTTCGTGTTTTATTTGCCACTATGATTTAATCATACTTATGTGGAAACAACTAGTTACCCCATTTAATTTAATATTTACGTTAAGTCAACTAGCTGGCTGGTTAATTTAGCGCTAGTCTAGTCGCTAATGCTAACATCCCCGACCATGAGCTCACTAAGCTACTCTACTCCTGCTAAAGAAGAGGAGGTCTGCTGGACGGACAAAGAAGCTTTTGTGAAAGAGGAGGAGGAAGAGGAGGATGTTACAATACAAAAACAAGTAGAGGGTGAGGCTGTTAGGGTGAAAGAAGAAGAGAACGACGTTTCAGTGAAAGAAGAAGAAGATGCGATCAGAGTGAAAGAGGAGGAGGGTGTTACTGTGAAAGAAAATGAGGAAGATGCCGTGGAGGATGAAGTGAAAGAAGATGAAGACGTTTTTGGAATGAAGGATGAAGAAGGGGAGATTACTGTCACATTAGAGGAGGACGAAGAAGAGAAGACTGGAGAACTGATTAACACCAGTAAATACAGTGAGTACTATCTTATAAAGCAGGGGCACAAACTCTGCAGTTATTGAACTAATGTGTGATTTTTAAAAGGGCACTACACTTGGTTATGTTTTTGTACTGTATGAATTGTTCATGACGTCCTCCAGTGATTTTTTAAAAACTTTTCCTGTTGAAAAGTGAGGGTGGGTATAATATGTGGAACGTTCCAACAGGAATCCGTTCCAAAAACTTCGTAAATAACAAGGTTACCAACAAACAACGCATACAGAGTCGTATTACAGTATAATGAGATAGGAGTGAGGGAGTGAGCTATGTAATTACGTTTTTCACTCACCACGTTTATTCGGAAAAAATGTCTCTTCGTTCTGGTAGCCTCCACCATTTCTCATTCGTTGGTTTAGTTATTATTTCCGGTGTTCCTGAATTTGCGGGTGAACACTGTTGCGCCTCAATTGGGGAATCGCTGTGGTTGAAATGTAACTAATGACCGCAAGCCCCAGTATTTTATTAGCTAGGTGGCTTGTACACAATTGTTACCGATGATACTGTATATACATACTCGTACTACAGTAGCATGCATTGTATTTTGCCAAGTTCTCTCTGTGTTAATCCTTTTCCCCAAATATAGCAGGTAACTTGTGTCTGTCGATGTTTTTGAGTTCATCTTGCCTAGTTAAATAAATAGAAAATCTATTAGAACATTTCAAATATATACTTTGACCTATTTCAGGTAACCCGAAGATGCTTGATTCACTACACCTGCTTTTGAATAACTTTCCAGTCGTTTTTGCTTTACATTCCGACTTTTGCACGTCTGTTTATTGGACATATATATATTAGTGTCTAATAAAAAATTGCAACTTATGTAAAGCATCCCATCTGTGTTAAGGTTAAAGTGTGTGTGTGTGTATATATATATATATATATGTATATGTGTGTGTGTGTGTGTAGTGTAGGTCTTCTTGATGTCCACTAGGTGTCAGCACAGCTTCAATAATGTCACAACAGGTTCACAACATGTTTTTCATGTGTAACAAATTAAATTGTATTGGTCACATGCGCCGAATACTACATGTGTAGACCTTACAGTGAAATGCTGAAATGAAGCCCTTAACCAACAATTTAGTTGTAAGAAAAATGTGTTAAGTAAAAAATACGAAATAAAATTCCCATTCTTAGCCTGAGACATTTCATAAATGCGTACAGAGGAGCACTTTTCTACGATCAGCTTTGCCTAGATCATTCTGAATCATTTGTCTCTGGAATAACATTATATGGACAGCGGTGGGTTTGTTTGTAGATCAGCACTCCTTCTCAACACCAGTTGCTGTACCCTAACATTTTATAATACAATTTCCCTTGCTGTCTATGTCTTTCTGGAACCCCACCTCAACATTGTTCTGTCAAGGCAACAAAAGCAAGTTGGCATGCTCTTGAAATGAATTTAACTCACAACCTCTCCTTTGGGAATTCACCACCATATCTACTACTACAACTATTTTTAAACTATCTTAACATGTGGCTTTCTTCAGGGGGACCAAGACTAGGAACACCTTTGAATGGTCTACAAAGAATGGCCCCAGGTAAAAGTTGACTTTTGCAGAGTATGGTTGTATTGTTACTCCACAGCATAGTATGTTATCACAACTCTATTAAAAGGACATTCTATACAAGGTGTCACTTCAGTCCTTCTATTTGATGGGAACTACCCCCTAACCCCCGACAAACCTCAAGTTAGCTCTTTCATGCCAACAAAAGGCAGCATCAAAAATGTCTCTCTTCAGATATCAACTCTCAATCTCTGGTTTGGGGAGCAAACGCCTTAACCACTACTCTACCAGAGAGACAGGGACTAGATGTTAAGGGGTACTTCAAAATGCACACATCAAAGACAACATTTCAGAGGTTAGAGAATGGTGTGGGGGCTTGTACTTCTTGGGTCCACCAACTGTTCCTCAATCTTCTTTTGATGACTACAAACAGAGATTATGAATCTTCAAAACCTACACTATAGGATGGATGTGTTTAGGAACGGGGGACGAAATTCGAAAGGGACGTGTTTCCAATTACCAACAAATAGACCCTAGAAATGTTATTCCATCTTCTTAATATTGGAACTTTGTCCCTTCATTTGCCTACTACTGTTTATAAGCATAACACATGGGTTTTTTCTGGGGACAAGGTATCAGAACGCTTTTGAATGGTCTACAAAGCATGCCCCCATGCTGAAAATTCATAATCTCTGTTTGTAGTCATCAAAAGAAGATTGAAGAACGGTTGGTGGACCCAAGAAGTACAAGCCCCCACACCATTCTCTAACCTCTGAAATGTTGTCTTTGATGTGTGCATTTTGAAGTACCCCTTAACATCTAGTCACTGTCTCTCTGGTAGAGTAGTGGTTATGGCGTTTGCTCGCCATACCAGAGTTTGAGAGTTCAAATCTGAGGAGAGCGTTTTTGATGTTGCCTTTTGTTGTCATGAAAGAGCTAACTTGAGGTATGTACCCCCTAGTTCAAATCCCAGAGAAACAGTTAATGTAGCAACTTCTTTCTTGTTGCCTTTGTGGGTCTGAAAGAGCAAACCAGAGGTGTATAGGGGAAAAGGGGCTAGTTCCCATCAAAAAGCAAGAATGAAGTGACACCTTGTTTCAAATGTCATTTCAATAGAGTTGTGATAGCATACTATGCTGTGGAGTAACAATACAAACATACTCTGCAAAAGCCAACTTTTACCTGGGGCCATTCTTTGTAGACCATTCAAAGGTGTTTCTAGTCTTGGTCCCCCTGAAGAAAGTCACATGTTAAGATAGTTTAAAAATAGTTGTAGTAGTAGATATTGTGGTGAATTCCCAAAGGAGAGGTTGTGAGTTAAATTCATTTCAAGAGCATGCCAACTTGCTTTTGTTGCCTTGACAGAACAATGTTGAGGTGGGGTTCCGGAAGGACATAGACAGCAAGGGAAATTGTATTATAAAATGTTAGGGTACAGCAACTGGTGTTGAGAAGGAGTGCTGATCTACAAACAAACCCACCGCTGTCCATATAATGTTATTCCAGAGACAACTGATTCAGAATGATCTAGGCAAAGCTGATCGTAGAAAAGTGCTCCTCTGTACGCAATTATGAAATGTCTCAGGCTAAGAATGCTGAACTGGAATCAGTACCCCCCCACCCCCCGTCAAAGTAATGTTATTCATTCTACTCACAAATGCTAAACAGATCCTAGTTGAGCACTCCTACTTCAAGCCACCAAGTGAATGTTGGGTATTGGGTGCTAAACGTCTTGAACAGTGGTTGAAAAAGTACCCAATTGTCATACTTGAGTAAAAGTAAAGATATGTTAATAGAAAATGTGTCAAGTAAAAGTGAACCAGTAAAATACTAAGTAAACCGCATTGCTAAAAGATACTTAAGTGTCAGTGGTAAAAGTATAAATTATTTGACCTTCCATATATTAAGCAAACCAGACAGCACAATTCTCTTGTATTTTTAATTATGAAATAGCCATGGGAACACTCAGACATAATTTACAAACGAAGCATGTGTTTAGTGAGTCCGCTAGATCAGAGGCAGTAGGGATTTTCTCTTGATAAGTGTGTGAATTGGACCATTTTCCTGTCCGGCTTAGCATTCAAATGCATAAAGTACTTTTGGGTGCCAGGGAAACTGTATGGATTAAAAAATATATTAATTTCTTTAAAAATGTGGCGAAGTAAAATTTAATGTTGTAAAGAAATGGAAAGAGTAAAAGTACAGATACAAAAAAAAACTGATATAAACAGAATGTAGTGGAGTAGTTTAAATACATTTTGTTAAGTAATTTACACCACTGGACTTGAAAGGAACACCGGTACCCCATGTAGCCTTGCTATTTTTATTTTACTGCTGATCTTTAATTATTTGTTAATTTTATTTCGTATTTTTTACTTAACACATTTTTCTTACAACTAAATTGTTGGTTAAGGGCTTCATTTCACTGTAAGGTCTACACATGTAGTATTCGGCGCATGTGACCAATACAATTTGATTTGTTACACATGAAAAACATGTGAACCTGGTGTGACATTATTGAAGCTGTGCTTACACCTAGTGGACATCATGAAGACCTACACTACACACACACACACACATATATATATATATATATATATATATATATATATATATATATATATATATATATATATATATACACACACTTTAACCTTAACACAGATGGGATGCTTTACATAAGTTGCAATTTTTTATTAGACACTAATATATATGTCCAATAAACAGACGTGCAAAAGTCGGAATGTAAAGCAAAAACGACTGGAAAGTTATTCAAAAGCAGGTGTAGTGAATCAAGCATCTTGGGGTTACCTGAAATAGGTCAAAGTATATATTTTACATGTTCTAATTTATTTTCTCTTTATTTAACTAGGCAAGATGAACTTAACAACATCGACATAGACACAAGTTACCTGCTATTTTTGGGGAAAAGGATTAACACAGAGGGAACTTGGCAAAATACAATGCATGCTTCTGTAGTACGAGTATGTATATACAGTATCATCGGTAACAATTGTGTACAAGCCACCTAGCTAATAAAATACTGGGGCTTGCGGTCATTAGTTACATTTCAACCACAGCGATTCCCCAATTGAGGCACAACAGTGTTCACCCGCAAATGCAGGAACACCGGAAATAATAACTAAACCAACGAATGAGAAATGGTGGAGGCTACCAGAACGAAGAGACATTTTTTCCGAATATACGTGGTGAGTGAAAAACGTAATTACCTAGCTCACTCCCTACCCGGTATCTCATTCTACTGTTATTCGACTCTGTATGCGTTGTTTGTTGGCAACCTTGTTATTTACGAAGGTTTTGGAACGGATTCCTGTTGGAACGTTCCACAAGTTATACCAACCCGAAAAGTGATATATAAATACAGTAAAGTATAAGTTTGAGCAAAATAGTGTTTCTTTAGAAAACTGCAAACTAGAAGGAGTGAGTTATGTAAGGCCTTCAAGGAGTTGGTTTGATGGGAAGTTGTGATGTCATCCAATAGGTGACAGATCTTCATGTGAATATTCATTATTCTTTTTAAAATCCTTCCTGTTCTGTCAAGTTGGTTATTGATCATAGCTAGAAAGCCATTTTCAAGTCTTGCTATAGACTTTCAAGACAATTTAAGTCCAAACTGTAACTAGGCCACTCAGGAACATTCAATGTCATCTTGGTAAGCTCCTCCAGTGTAGATTTGGCCTTGTGGTTTAGGTTATTGTCCTGTTAGTACAGATTTTTGTATTCAGATCTCTGAAATGCACTCTACCTACGTAACATTTAGTTTCCTTATATTACGCTGGGAAAACAGTTTTCATGGCCACAGAAATCCTAAATAATTTCAGAGTTTGCAAAATCCAATGGTTCTAACCGAGAGTCACCTTAACTTTATTGACAACACCCAAATGGATACTGTCATTAACGCGGTTCTTCAATAATTACACATCATTCTTAATACTGTAGCTGTTTAGTTACAGTCACATGTTCAACTATCATCAGCTGATCCAGGAAATCATTTTCAGAATGACAGTCAAATGACAACATCACGACATGCAACAACAACCAAAGTGCTTCTTCATTCATTACTCTGGTATAGACAGTTATGCCGTGCTCCATGTTGGATCCAACATCCCTAACAAATTGGTGTTTATAATGTGTTATTGTCTGCTTGATTTAAAGTCGGGTGTCGTTAGTCTGTTTGGACACAGAGATACTTAGCTCATAATGTGTAGAGAACTGTTCCTTGATAGATAGGCTATTGTACAACACACAGAGCTATTTTCCTTCATTCAGGACATTTAGAATGACAAAACATGGCAGAGTAGCCTAGTGGGATTATTCACAAAATTATCTGGTTATGAAATGTCATGACAAAGACATTTTTGTTTCCATGTTTCACCTGAAATATGAAATGATTTATAGTCCTAGGTCTATGTTGTTGTTAGGTGAAGTTATTGGTCCTACAGTAGGTCAATGTTGTTGTTAGGTGAAGTTATGGGTTCTACAGTAGGTCTATGTTAGGTGAAGTTTTGGGTCCTACAGTAGGTCTATGTTGTTGTTAGGTGAAGTTATTGGTCCTACAGTAGGTCTTTGTGGTTGTTAGCTGAAATTGTGGGTCCTACAGTAGGTCTATGTTATTGTTAGGTGAAGTTATGGGTCCTACAGTAGGTCAATGTTGTTAGTTGAAGTTATGGGTCCTACAGTAGGTCAGTGTTATTGCTAGGTGAAGTTATGGGTCCTACAGTAGGTCTATGTTGTTGTTAGGTGAAGTTATGGGTTCTACAGTAGCTCTATGTTAGGTGAAGTTATGGGTTCTACAGTAGGTCCATGTTAGGTGAAGTTATGGGTCCTACAGTAGGTCTATGTTAGGTGAATTTATGGGTCCTACAGTAGGTCTATGTTATTGTTAGGTGAAGTTATGGGTCCTAAAGTAGGTCTATGTTATTGTTAGGTGAAGTTATAGGTCCTACAGTAGGTCTTTGTTGTTGTTAGCTGAAATTGTGGGTCCTACAGTAGGTCTATGTTATTGTTAGGTGAAGTTATGGGTCCTACAGTAGGTCTATATTGTTGTTAGTTGAAGTTGTTGGTCCTACAGTAGGTCTATGTTGTTAGGTGAAATTATGGGTCCTACAGTAGGTCTATGTTAGGTGAGTATATGGTTCCTACAGTAGGTTTGTGTTGTTGTTAGGTGAAGTTATGGGTCCTACAGTAGGTCAGTGTTGTTGTTAGCTGAAATTGTGGGTCCTACAGTAGGTCTATATTGTTGTTAGTTGAAGTTGTTGGTCCTACAGTAGGTCTATGTTGTTAGGTGAAATTATGGGTCCTACAGTAGGTCTATGTTAGGTGAGTATATGGGTCCTACAGTAGGTTTATGTTGTTGTTAGGTGAAGTTATAGGACCTACAGTAGGTCTATGTTGTTGTTAGGTGAAGGTATGGGTCCAACAGTAGGTCTATGTTGTTGTTAGGTGCAGTTATGGGTCCTACAGTAGGTTTGTGTTATTGTTAGGTGAACTTATGGGTGCTACAGTAGATCTATATTGTTCAGTGAAGTTATGGGTCCTACAGTAGAGCTACGTTGTTGTTGTTAGGTGAACTTATTGATCCGACAGTAGGTCTATGTTATTGTTAGGTGAAGTTATTGGTCCTACAGTAGGTCTATGTTAGGTGAAGTTATGGGTCCTACAGTAGGTCTATGTTGTTGTTGTTGTTAGGTGAACTTATTGGTCCGACAGTAGGTCTATGTTATTGTTAGGTGAAGTTATTGGTCCTACAGTAGGTCTATGTTAGGTGAAGTTATGGGTCCTACAGTAGGTCTATGTTGTTGTTGTTAGGTGAACTTATTGATCCGACAGTAGGTCAATGTTGTCGTTAGGTGAAGTTATGGGTTCTACAGTAGGTCTATGTCAGGTGAAGTTATTGGTCCTACAGTAGGCCTATGTCATTGTTAAGTGAAGATGTGGGTCATACAGTAGGTTTATGTTATTGTTAGGTGAAGTTATGTGTCCTACAGTAGAGCTATGTTGTTTGCTAGGTGAAGTTATGGGTCCAACAGTAGGTTTATGTTAGGTGAAGTTATGGGTCCTACAGTAGGTATTTGTGGTTGTTAGCTGAAATTGTGGGTCGTACAGTAGGTCTATGTTACTGGTAGGTGAAGTGATGGGTCCTACAGTAGGTCTATATTGTTGTTAGGTGAAGTTATGGGTCCTACAGTAGGTCGATGTTAGGTGAAGTTGTGGGTCCTACAGTAGGTCTATGTTATTGTTAGGTGAAGTTATGGGTCCTACAGTAGGTCTATGTTTGGTGAAGTTGTGGGTCCTACAGTAGGTCTATGTTATTGTTAGGTGAAGTTATAGGTCCTACAGTAGGTCTTTGTTGTTAGCTGAAATTGTGGGTCCTACAGTAGGTCTATGTTATTGTTAGGTGAAGTTATGGGTCCTACAGTAGGTCAATGTTGTTAGTTGAAGTTATGGGTTCTACAGTAGGTCTATGTTATGTGAAGTTATGTGTCCTACAGTAGGTCTATGTTGTTGTTAGGTGAAGTTATGGGTCCTACTGTAGGTCTATGTTGTTCGGTGAAGTTATTGGTCCTACAGTAGGTTTATGTTGTTGTTAGGTGAAGTTATGGGTCCTACAGTAGGTCTATGTTGTTGTTAGGTGAAGTTATGGGTCCAACAGTAGGTCTATGTTAGGTGAAGTTATAGGTCCTAGAGTAGGTCTATGTTGTTGTTAGGTGAAGTTATGGGTCTATGTTAGGTGAGTATATGGTTCCTACAGTAGGTTTGTGTTGTTATTAGGTGAAGTTATGGGTCCTACAGTAGGTCAGTGTTGTTGTTAGGTGAAGTTATGGGTCCTACAGTAGGTCTATGTTATTGTTAGGTGAAGTTATCGGTCCTACTGTAGGTCTGTGTTATTGTTAGGTGAACTTATGGGTGCTACAGTAGGTCTATATTGTTCAGTGAAGTTATGGGTCCTACAGTAGGTTTATGTTGTTGTTGTTAGGTGAAGTTATGGGTCCGACCGTAGGTCTATGTTGTTGTTAGGTGAAGTTATTGGTCCTACAGTGGGTCTATGTCATTGTTAGATCAAGATATGGGTCATACAGTAGATCTATGTTAGGTGAAGTTATGGGTCCTACAGTAGGTTTATGTTGTTGTTAGGTGAAGTTATAGGACCTACAGTAGGTCTATGTTGTTGTTAGGTGAAGGTATGGGTCCAACAGTAGGTCTATGTTGTTGTTAGGTGAAGTTATGGGTCCTACAGTAGGTTTGTGTTATTGTTAGGTGAACTTATGGGTGCTACAGTAGATCTATATTGTTCAGTGAAGTTATGGGTCCTACAGTAGAGCTACGTTGTTGTTGTTAGGTGAACTTATTGATCCGACAGTAGGTCTATGTTATTGTTAGGTGAAGTTATTGGTCCTACAGTAGGTCTATGTTAGGTGAAGTTATGGGTCCTACAGTAGGTCTATGTTGTTGTTGTTAGGTGAACTTATTGGTCCGACAGTAGGTCTATGTTATTGTTAGGTGAAGTTATTGGTCCTACAGTAGGTCTATGTTAGGTGAAGTTATGGGTCCTACAGTAGGTCTATGTTGTTGTTGTTAGGTGAACTTATTGATCCGACAGTAGGTCAATGTTGTCGTTAGGTGAAGTTATGGGTTCTACAGTAGGTCTATGTCAGGTGAAGTTATTGGTCCTACAGTAGGCCTATGTCATTGTTAAGTGAAGATGTGGGTCATACAGTAGGTTTATGTTATTGTTAGGTGAAGTTATGTGTCCTACAGTAGAGCTATGTTGTTTGCTAGGTGAAGTTATGGGTCCAACAGTAGGTTTATGTTAGGTGAAGTTATGGGTCCTACAGTAGGTATTTGTGGTTGTTAGCTGAAATTGTGGGTCGTACAGTAGGTCTATGTTACTGGTAGGTGAAGTGATGGGTCCTACAGTAGGTCTATATTGTTGTTAGGTGAAGTTATGGGTCCTACAGTAGGTCGATGTTAGGTGAAGTTGTGGGTCCTACAGTAGGTCTATGTTATTGTTAGGTGAAGTTATGGGTCCTACAGTAGGTCTATGTTTGGTGAAGTTGTGGGTCCTACAGTAGGTCTATGTTATTGTTAGGTGAAGTTATAGGTCCTACAGTAGGTCTTTGTTGTTAGCTGAAATTGTGGGTCCTACAGTAGGTCTATGTTATTGTTAGGTGAAGTTATGGGTCCTACAGTAGGTCAATGTTGTTAGTTGAAGTTATGGGTTCTACAGTAGGTCTATGTTATGTGAAGTTATGTGTCCTACAGTAGGTCTATGTTGTTGTTAGGTGAAGTTATGGGTCCTACTGTAGGTCTATGTTGTTCGGTGAAGTTATTGGTCCTACAGTAGGTTTATGTTGTTGTTAGGTGAAGTTATGGGTCCTACAGTAGGTCTATGTTGTTGTTAGGTGAAGTTATGGGTCCAACAGTAGGTCTATGTTAGGTGAAGTTATAGGTCCTAGAGTAGGTCTATGTTGTTGTTAGGTGAAGTTATGGGTCTATGTTAGGTGAGTATATGGTTCCTACAGTAGGTTTGTGTTGTTATTAGGTGAAGTTATGGGTCCTACAGTAGGTCAGTGTTGTTGTTAGGTGAAGTTATGGGTCCTACAGTAGGTCTATGTTATTGTTAGGTGAAGTTATCGGTCCTACTGTAGGTCTGTGTTATTGTTAGGTGAACTTATGGGTGCTACAGTAGGTCTATATTGTTCAGTGAAGTTATGGGTCCTACAGTAGGTTTATGTTGTTGTTGTTAGGTGAAGTTATGGGTCCGACCGTAGGTCTATGTTGTTGTTAGGTGAAGTTATTGGTCCTACAGTGGGTCTATGTCATTGTTAGATCAAGATATGGGTCATACAGTAGATCTATGTTAGGTGAAGTTATGGGTCCTACAGTAGGTTTATGTTGTTGTTAGGTGAAGTTATAGGACCTACAGTAGGTCTATGTTGTTGTTAGGTGAAGGTATGGGTCCAACAGTAGGTCTATGTTGTTGTTAGGTGAAGTTATGGGTCCTACAGTAGGTTTGTGTTATTGTTAGGTGAACTTATGGGTGCTACAGTAGATCTATATTGTTCAGTGAAGTTATGGGTCCTACAGTAGAGCTACGTTGTTGTTGTTAGGTGAACTTATTGATCCGACAGTAGGTCTATGTTATTGTTAGGTGAAGTTATTGGTCCTACAGTAGGTCTATGTTAGGTGAAGTTATGGGTCCTACAGTAGGTCTATGTTGTTGTTGTTAGGTGAACTTATTGGTCCGACAGTAGGTCTATGTTATTGTTAGGTGAAGTTATTGGTCCTACAGTAGGTCTATGTTAGGTGAAGTTATGGGTCCTACAGTAGGTCTATGTTGTTGTTGTTAGGTGAACTTATTGATCCGACAGTAGGTCAATGTTGTCGTTAGGTGAAGTTATGGGTTCTACAGTAGGTCTATGTCAGGTGAAGTTATTGGTCCTACAGTAGGCCTATGTCATTGTTAGGTGAAGATGTGGGTCATACAGTAGGTTTATGTTGTTGTTAGGTGAAGTTATGTGTCCTACAGTAGAGCTATGTTGTTTGCTAGGTGAAGTTATGGGTCCAACAGTAGGTTTATGTTAGGTGAAGTTATGGGTCCTACAGTAGGTATTTGTGGTTGTTAGCTGAAATTGTGGGTCCTACAGTAGGTCTATGTTACTGGTAGGTGAAGTTATGGGTCCTACAGTAGGTCTATATTGTTGTTAGTTGAAGTTGTTGGTCCTACAGTAGGTCAATGTTGTTGTTAGTTGAAGTTAATGGTTCTACAGTAGGTCTATGTTAGGTGAAGTTATGGGTTCTACAGTAGGTCTTTGTGGTTGTTAGCTGAAATTGTGGGTCCTACAGTAGGTCTATGTTACTGGTAGGTGAAGTGATGGGTCCTACAGTAGGTCTATATTGTTGTTAGGTGAAGTTATGGGTCCTACAGTAGGTCTATGTTATTGTTAGGTGAAGTTATGGGTCCTACAGTAGGTCTATGTTTGGTGAAGTTGTGGGTCCTACAGTAGGTCTATGTTATTGTTAGGTGAAGTTATAGGTCCTACAGTAGGTCTTTGTTGTTAGCTGAAATTGTGGGTCCTACAGTAGGTCTATGTTATTGTTAGGTGAAGTTATGGGTCCTACAGTAGGTCAATGTTGTTAGTTGAAGTTATGGGTTCTACAGTAGGTCTATGTTATGTGAAGTTATGTGTCCTACAGTAGGTCTATGTTGTTGTTAGGTGAAGTTATGGGTCCTACTGTAGGTCTATGTTGTTCGGTGAAGTTATTGGTCCTACAGTAGGTTTATGTTGTTGTTAGGTGAAGTTATGGGTCCTACAGTAGAGCTATGTTGTTGTTAGGTGAAGTTATGGGTCCTACAGTAGGTCTATGTTGTTAGGTGAAGTTATGGGTTCTATAGTAGGTTTATGCTATTATTAGGTGATGTTATGGGTGCTACAGTAGGTTTATATTGTTCGGTGAAGTTTTGCGTCCTACAGTAGGTCTGTGTTGTTGTTAGGTGAAGTTATGGGTCCTACAGTAGGTCTATGTTAGGTGAAATTATGGGTCCTACAGTTGAACTATGTTGTTGTTAGGTGAAGTTATGGGTCCTACAGTAGGTCTATGTTGTTGTTAGGTGAAGTTATGGGTCCAACAGTAGGTCTATGTTAGGTGAAGTTATAGGTCCTAGAGTAGGTCTATGTTGTTGTTAGGTGAAGTTATGGGTCTATGTTAGGTGAGTATATGGTTCCTACAGTAGGTTTGTGTTGTTATTAGGTGATGTTATGGGTGCTACAGTAGGTTTATATTGTTCGGTGAAGTTTTGCGTCCTACGGTAGGTCTATGTTATTGCTAGGTGAAGTTATGGGTCCAACAGTTGGTCTATGTTAGGTGAAGTTATGGGTCCTACAGTAGGTCTATGTTAGGTGAAATTATGGGTCCTACAGTTGAACTATGTTGTTGTTAGGTGAAGTTATGGGTCCTACAGTAGGTCTATGTTGTTGTTAGGTTAAGGTATGGGTCCAACAGTAGGTCTATGTTGTTGTTAGGTGAAGTTATGGGTCCTACATTAGAGCTATGTCGTTGTTAGGTGAAGTTATGGGTCCAACAGTAGGTCTATGTTAGGTGAAGTTATAGGTCCTAGAGTAGGTCTGTGTTGTTGTTAGGTGAAGTTATGGGTCCTACAGTAGGTCTATGTTGTTGTTGTTAGGTGAACTTATTGGTCTGACAGTAGGTCTATGTTATTGTTAGGTGAAGTTATTGGTCCTACAGTAGGTCAATGTTGTTGTTAGGTGAACTTATGGGTTCTACAGTAGGTCTATGTCAGGTGAAGTTATTGGTCCTACAGTAGGCCTATGTCATTGTTAGGTGAAGATGTGGGTCATACAGTAGGTTTATGTTGTTGTTAGGTGAAGTTATGGGTTCTACAGTAGAGCTATGTTGTTTGCTAGGTGAAGTTATGGGTCCAACAGTAGGTTTATGTAAGGTGAAGTTATGGGTCCTACAGTAGAGCTATGTTGTTGTTGTTAGGTGAAGTTTTGGGTCCTACAGTAGGCCTATGTCATTGTTAGGTGAAGATAAGGATCATACAGTAGGTTTATGTTATTGCTAGGTGAAGTTATGGGTCCTACAGTAGGTCTATGTTATTGTTAGGTGAAGTTATGGGTCCTACAGTAGGTCTATGTTATTGTTAGGTGAAGTTATGGGTCCTACAGTAGGTCTTTGTGGTTGTTAGCTGAAAATGTGGGTCCTACAGTAGGTCTATTTTACTGGTAGGTTAAGTTATGGGTCCTACAGTAGGTCTATATTGTTGTTAGTTGAAGTTGTTGGTCCTACAGTAGGTCTATGTTTGGTGAAGTTGTGGGTCCTACAGTAGGTCTATGTTAGTTGAAGTTATGGGTCCTACAGTAGGTCTATGTTGTTAGGTGAAGTTATGGGTTCAACAGTAGGTCTATGTTAGGTATATATAGGTATATATACAGGTCCTACAGTAGGTCTATGTTGTTGTTGTTAGCTGAAGTTATGGGTCCTACAGTAGGTCTTTGTGGTTGTTAGCTGAAAATGTGGGTCCTACAGTAGGTCTATTTTACTGGTAGGTTAAGTTATGGGTCCTACAGTAGGTCTATATTGTTGTTAGTTGAAGTTGTTGGTCCTACAGTAGGTCTATGTTTGGTGAAGTTGTGGGTCCTACAGTAGGTCTATGTTAGGTGAAGTCATGGGTCCTACAGTAGGTCTATGTTGTTAGGTTAAGGTATGTATCCAACAGTAGGTCTATGTTATTGCTAGGTGAAGTTATGGGTCCTACAGTAGAGCTATGTTGTTGTTAGGTGAATTTATGGGTCCAACAGTTGGTCTATGTTAGGTGAAGTTATGGGTCCTACAGTAGGTCTATGTTGTTGTTAGGTGAAGTTATGGGTCCTATAGTAGGTCTATGTTTGGTGAAGTTGTGGGTCCTACAGTAGGTCTATGTTAGGTGAAGTTATGGGTCCTACAGTAGGTCTATGTTGTTAGGTGAAGTTATGGGTCCTACAGTAGGTCTATGTTGTTGTTAGGTGAAGTTATGGGTTCTACAGTAGGTTTATGCTATTGTTAGGTGATGTTATGGGTGCTACAGTAGGTTTATATTGTTCGGTGAAGTTATGCGTCCTACAGTAGGTCTATGTTATTGCTATTTGAAGTTATGGGTCCTACAGTAGAGCTATGTTAGGTGAAGATATGGGTTCTACAGTAGGTCTATGTTAGGTGAAGTTATGGGTCCTACAGTAGGTTGATGTTAGGTGAAGTTATGGGTCCTACAGTAGGTCTATGTTTTTGTTAGGTGAAGTTATGGGTCCTAAAGTAGGTCTGTGTTATTGTTATGTGAAGTTATGGGTCCTACAGTAGGTCTATTTTAGGTGAAGTTATAGGTCCTACAGTAGGTCTATGTTGTTGTTAGGTGAAGTTATGGGTTCTACAGTAGGTTTATGCTATTGTTAGGTGATGTTATGGGTGCTACAGTAGGTTTATATTGTTCGGTGAAGTTATGCGTCCTACAGTAGGTCTATGTTATTGCTATTTGAAGTTATGGGTCCTACAGTAGAGCTATGTTGTTGTTAGGTGAAGTTATGGGTCCAACAGTAGGTCTATGTTAGGTGAAGTTATAGGTCCTACAGTAGGTCTATGTTGTTGTTAGCTGAAGTTATGGGTCCTACAGTAGGTCTATGTTGTTAGGTTAAGGTATGTGTCCAACAGTAGGTCTATGTTGTTAGGTTAAGGTATGTGTCCAACAGTAGGTCTATGTTATTGCTAGGTGAAGTTATGGATCCTACAGTAGGTCAATGTTGTTGTTAGGTGAAGTTATGGGTTCTACAGTAGGTCTATGTCAGGTGAAGTTATTGGTCCTACAGTAGGCCTATGTCATTGTTAGGTGAAGATGTGGGTCATACAGTAGGTTTATGTTGTTGTTAGGTGACGTTTTGGGTCCTACAGTAGGCCTATGTCATTGTTAGGTGAAGATAAGGATCATACAGTAGGTTTATGTTGTTGTTAGGTGAAGTTATGGGTCCTACAGTAGGTCTTTGTGGTTGTTAGCTGAAAATGTGGGTCCTACAGTAGGTCTATTTTACTGGTAGGTTAAGTTATGGGTCCTACAGTAGGTCTATATTGTTGTTAGTTGAAGTTGTTGGTCCTACAGTAGGTCTATGTTTGGTGAAGTTGTGGGTCCTACAGTAGGTCTATGTTAGGTGAAGTTATGGGTCCTACAGTAGGTCTATGTTGTTAGGTTAAGGTATGTGTCCAACAGTAGGTCTATGTTATTGCTAGGTGAAGTTATGGGTCCTACAGTAGAGCTATGTTGTTGTTAGGTGAATTTATGGGTCCAACAGTTGGTCTATGTTAGGTGAAGTTATGGGTCCTACAGTAGGTCTATGTTGTTGTTAGGTGAAGTTATGGGTCCTACAGTAGGTCTATGTTTGGTGAAGTTGTGGGTCCTACAGTAGGTCTATGTTGTTGTTAGGTGAAGTTATGGGTTCTACAGTAGGTTTATGCTATTGTTAGGTGATGTTATGGGTGCTACAGTAGGTTTATATTGTTCGGTGAAGTTATGTGTCCTACAGTAGGTCTATGTTATTGCTATTTGAAGTTATGGGTCCTACAGTAGAGCTATGTTAGGTGAAGATATGGGTTCTACAGTAGGTCTATGTTAGGTGAATTATGGGTCCTACAGTAGGTCTATGTTAGGTGAAGATATGGGTTCTACACTAGGTCTATGTTAGATGAAGTTATGGGTTCTACAGTAGGTCGATTTTAGGTGAAGTTATGGGTCCTACAGTAGGTCTATGTTTTTGTTAGGTGAAGTTATGGGTCCTAAAGTAGGTCTGTGTTATTGTTATGTGAAGTTATGGGTCCTACAGTAGGTCTATTTTAGGTGAAGTTATAGGTCCTACAGTAGGTCTGTGTTATTGTTATGTGAAGTTATGGGTCCTACAGTAGGTCTATTTTAGGTGAAGTTATAGGTCCTACAGTAGGTCTATGTTGTTGTTAGGTGAAGTTATGGGTTCTACAGTAGGTTTATGCTATTGTTAGGTGATGTTATGGGTCCTACAGTAGGTTTATATTGTTAGGTGAAGTTATGCGTCCTACAGTAGGTCTATGTTATTGCTATTTGAAGTTATGGGTCCTACAGTAGAGCTATGTTGTTGTTAGGTGAATGTATGGGTCCAACAGTTGGTCTATGTTAGGTGAAGTTATGGGTCCTACAGTAGTTCTATGTTGTTGTTAGGTGAAGTTATGGGTCCAACAGTAGGTCTATGTTAGTTGAAGTTATAGGTCCTACAGTAGGTCTATGTTGTTGTTAGCTGAAGTTATGGGTCCTACAGTAGGTCTATGTTGTTAGGTTAAGGTATGTGTCCAACAGTAGGTCTATGTTGTTAGGTTAAGGTATGTGTCCAACAGTAGGTCTATGTTATTGCTAGGTGAAGTTATGGGTCCTACAGTAGGTCTATGTTTGGTGAAGTTGTGGGTCCTACAGTAGGTCTATGTTAGGTGAAGTTATGGGTCCTACAGTAGGTCTATGTTGTTGTTAGGTGAAGTTATGGGTCCTACAGTAGGTCTATGTTTGGTGAAGTTGTGGGTCCTACAGTAGGTCTATGTTAGGTGAAGTTGTGGGTCCTACAGTAGGTCTATGTTGTTGTTAGGTGAAGTTATGGGTTCTACAGTAGGTTTATGCTATTGTTAGGTGATGTTATGGGTGCTACAGTAGGTTTATATTGTTCGGTGAAGTTATGGGTCCTACAGTAGAGCTATGTTAGGTGAAGATATGGGTTCTACAGTAGGTCTATGTTAGGTGAATTATGGGTCCTACAGTAGGTCTATGTTAGGTGAAGATATGGGTTCTACACTAGGTCTATGTTAGATGAAGTTATGGGTTCTACAGTAGGTCGATGTTAGGTGAAGTTATGGGTCCTAAAATAGGTCTGTGTTATTGTTATGTGAAGTTATGGGTCCTACAGTAGGTCTATGTTAGGTGAAGTTATGGGTCCTACAGTAGGTCTATGTTGTTGTTAGGTGAAGTTATGGGTCCTACAGTAGGTCTATGTTTGGTGAAGTTGTGGGTCCTACAGTAGGTCTATGTTAGGTGAAGTTATGGGTCCTACAGTAGGTCTATGTTGTTGTTAGGTGAAGTTATGGGTTCTACAGTAGGTTTATGCTATTGTTAGGTGATGTTATGGGTGCTACAGTAGGTTTATATTGTTCGGTGAAGTTATGCGTCCTACAGTAGGTCTATGTTATTGCTATTTGAAGTTATGGGTCCTACAGTAGAGCTATGTTAGGTGAAGATATGGGTTCTACAGTAGGTCTATGTTAGGTGAATTATGGGTCCTACAGTAGGTCTATGTTAGGTGAAGATATGGGTTCTACACTAGGTCTATGTTAGATGAAGTTATGGGTTCTACAGTAGGTCGATGTTAGGTGAAGTTATGGGTCCTAAAGTAGGTCTGTGTTATTGTTATGTGAAGTTATGGGTCCTACAGTAGGTCTATTTTAGGTGAAGTTATAGGTCCTACAGTAGGTCTGTGTTATTGTTATGTGAAGTTATGGCTCCTACAGTAGGTCTATTTTAGGTGAAGTTATAGGTCCTACAGTAGGTCTATGTTGTTGTTAGGTGAAGTTATGGGTTCTACAGTAGGTTTATGCTATTGTTAGGTGAAGTTATGGGTCCTAAAGTAGGTCTGTGTTATTGTTATGTGAAGTTATGGGTCCTACAGTAGGTCTATTTTAGGTGAAGTTATAGGTCCTACAGTAGGTCTGTGTTATTGTTATGTGAAGTTATGGGTCCTACAGTAGGTCTATTTTAGGTGAAGTTATAGGTCCTACAGTAGGTCTATGTTGTTGTTAGGTGAAGTTATGGGTTCTACAGTAGGTTTATGCTATTGTTAGGTGAAGTTATAGGTCCTACAGTAGGTCTGTGTTATTGTTATGTGAAGTTATGGGTCCTACAGTAGGTCTATTTTAGGTGAAGTTATAGGTCCTACAGTAGGTCTATGTTGTTGTTAGGTGAAGTTATGGGTTCTACAGTAGGTCTATGTTATTGCTATTTGAAGTTATGGGTCCTACAGTAGAGCTATGTTGTTGTTAGGTGAATGTATGGGTCCAACAGTTGGTCTATGTTAGGTGAAGTTATGGGTCCTACAGTAGTTCTATGTTGTTGTTAGGTGAAGTTATGGGTCCAACAGTAGGTCTATGTTAGTTGAAGTTATAGGTCCTACAGTAGGTCTATGTTGTTGTTAGCTGAAGTTATGGGTCCTACAGTAGGTCTATGTTGTTAGGTTAAGGTATGTGTCCAACAGTAGGTCTATGTTGTTAGGTTAAGGTATGTGTCCAACAGTAGGTCTATGTTATTGCTAGGTGAAGTTATGGGTTCTACAGTAGGTCTATGTCAGGTGAAGTTATTGGTCCTACAGTAGGCCTATGTCATTGTTAGGTGAAGATGTGGGTCATACAGTAGGTTTATGTTGTTGTTAGATGAAGTTATGGGTCCTACAGTAGAGCTATGTTGTTGTTGTTGTTGTTGTTAGGTGAAGTTTTGGGTCCTACAGTAGGCCTATGTCATTGTTAGGTGAAGATAAGGATCATACAGTAGGTTTATGTTGTTGTTAGGTGAAGTTATGGGTCCTACAGTAGGTCTATGTTAGGTGAGTATATGGGTCCTACAGTAGGTCTATGTTATTGTTAGGTGAAGTTATGGGTCCAACAGTAAGTCAAATCAAATAAAATTTTATTTGTCACATACACATGGTTAGCAGATGTTAATGCGAGTGTAGCGAAATGCTTGTGCTTCTAGTTCCGACAATGCAGTAATAACCAAAGAGTAATCTAGCTAACAATTCCAAAACTACTAACTTATGTAACAAGTGTAAGGGGATAAAGAATATGTACATCAAGATATATGAATGAGTGATGGTACAGAGCGGCATAGGCAAGATACAGTAGATGGTATTGAGTGCAGTATATACATATGAGATGAGTATGTAAACAAAGTGGCATAGTTAAAGTGGCTAGTGATACATGTATTACATAAAGATGCAGTAGATGAAATAGAGTACAGTATATACATATACATATGAGATTAATAATGTAGGGTATGTAAACATTATATTAGGTAGCATTGTTTAAAGTGGCTAGTGATATATTTTACATCATTTCCCATCAATTCCCATTATTAAAGTGGCTGGAGTTGAGTCAGTGTGTTGGCAGCAGCCACTCAATGTTAGTGGTGGCTGTTTAACAGTCTGATGGCCTTGAGATAGAAGCTGTTTTTCAGTCTCTCGGTCCCAGCTTTGATGCACCTGTACTGACCTCGCCTTCTGGATGATAGCGGGGTGAACAGGCAGTGGCTCGGGTGGTTGTTGTCCTTGATGATCTTTATGGCCTTCCTGTGACATCGGGTGGTGTAGGTGTCCTGGAGGGCAGGTAGTTTGCCCGTCGTCGTCCGCAAACTTGATGATTGAGTTGGAGGAGTGCGTGGCCACGCAGTCGTGGGTGAACAGGGAGTACAGGAGAGGGCTCAGAACGCACCCTTGTGGGGCCCCAGTGTTGAGGATCAGCGGGGTGGAAATGTTGTTGCCTACCCTCACCATCTGGGGGCGGCCCGTCAGGAAGTCCAGTACCCAGTTGCACAGGGCGGGGTCGAGACCCGGGGTCGAGACCCCGGGTCTCGAGCTTGATGACGAGCTTGGAGGGCACTATGGTGTTAAATGCCGAGCTGTAGTCGATGAACAGCATTCTCACATAGGTATTCCTCTTGTCCAGATGGGTTAGGGCAGTGTGCAGTGTGGTTGAGATTGCATCGTCTGTGGACCTATTTGGGCGGTAAGCAAATTGGAGTGGGTCTAGGGTGTCAGGTAGGGTGGAGGTGATATGGTCCTTGACTAGTCTCTCAAAGCACTTCATGATGACGGAAGTGAGTGCTACGGGGCGGTAGTCGTTTAGCTCAGTTACCTTAGCTTTCTTGGGAACAGGAACAATGGTGGTCCTGACTGGGATAGGGATTGATTGAATATGTCCGTAAACACACCAGCCAGCTGGTCTGCGCATGCTCTGAGGGCGCGGCTGGGGATGCCGTCTGGGCCTGCAGCCTTGCGAGGGTTGACACGTTTAAATGTTTTCCTCACGTCGGCTGCAGTGAAAGAGAGTCCGCATGTTTTAGTTGCGGGCCGTGTCAGTGGCACTGTATTGTCCTCAAAGCGGGCAAAAAAGTTATTTAGTCTGCCTGGGAGCAAGACATCCTGGTCCGTGACGGGGCCGGTTTTCTTTTTGTAATCCGTGATTGACTGTAGACCCTGCCACATACCTCTTGTGTCTGAGCCCTTGGATTGAGATTCTACTTTGTCTCTATACTGACGCTTAGCTTGTTTGATTGCCTTGCGGAGGGAATAGTTACACTGTTTGTATTCGGTCATGTTTCCGCTCACCTTGCCCTGATTAAAAGCAGTGGTTCGGGCTTTCAGTTTCACGCGAATGCTGCCATCAATCCACGGTTTCTGGTTTGGGAATGTTTTAATCGTTGCTATGGGAACGACATCTTCAACGCACGTTCTAATGAACTCGCTCACCGAATCAGCGTATTTGTCAATGTTGTTGTCTGACGCAATACGAAACATATCCCAGTCCACGTGATGGAAGCAGTCTTGGAGTGTGGAGTCAGATTGGTCGGACCAGCGTTGAACAGACCTCAGCGCGGGATCTTCTTGTTTTAGTTTCTGTCTGTAGGCAGGGATCAACAAAATGGAGTCGTAGTCAGCTTTTCCGAAAGGAGGGCGTGGCAGGGCCTTATATGCGTCGCGGAAGTTAGAATAGCAGTGATCCAAGGTTTTTCCAGCCCTGGTTGCGCAATCGATATGCTGATAACATTTAGGGAGTCTTGTTTTCAGATTAGCCTTGTTAAAATCCCCAGCTACAATGAATGCAGCCTCCGGATAAATGGATTCCAGTTTGCACAGAGTCAAATAAAGTTTGTTCAGAGCCATCGATGTGTCTGCTTGGGGGGGAATATATACGGCTGTGATTATAATCGAAGAGAATCCCCTTGGTAGATAATGCGGTCGACATTTGATTGTGAGGAATTCTAAATCAGGTGAACAGAAGGACTTGAGTACCTGTATGTTGTTATGATCACACCACGTCACGTTAACCATGAAGCAAACGCCCCCGCCCCTCTTCTTACCAGAAAGATGTTTGTTTCTGTCTGCGCGATGCATAGACATAAGTCAGTAGAGCTATGTTGTTGTAAGGTGAAGTTATGGGTCCAACAGTAGGTTTATGTTAGGTGAAGTTATGGGTCCTACAGTAGGTCTATTTTGTTGTTGTTAGGTGAACTTATGGGTCCTACAGTAGGCCTATGTTGCAGTTAGGTGAAGTATTGGTCCTACAGTAGGTCAATGTTGTTGTTAGGTGAAGTTATGGGTCCTACTGTAGGTCTGTGTTATTGTTAGGTGAACTTATGGGTGCTACAGTAGGTCTATATTGTTAGGTGAAGTTATGGGTCCTACAGTAGGTCAGTGTTATTGCTTGTTGAAGTTATGGGTCCAACAGTAGGTCTATGTTAGGTGAAGTTATAGGTCCTACAGTAGGTCTATGTTATTGTTAGGTGAAGTTATGGGTCCTACAGTAGGTCTATGTTGTTGTTAGGTGATGTTATGTGTCCTACAGTAGGTCTGTGTTGTTGTTAGGTGAAGTTATGGGTCCAACAGTAGGTCTATGTTAGGTGAAGTTATAGGTCCTACAGTAGGTCTATTGTATTGTTAGGTGAAGTTATTGGTCCTACTGTAGATCTGTGTTATTGTTAGGTGAACTTATAGGTGCAACAATAGGTCTATATTGTTCGGTGAACTTATGGGTCTGACAGTAGGTCTATGTTGCAGTTAGGTGAACTTATGGGTCCTACAGTAGGCCTATGTTGGTGTTAGGTGAAATTTTTGGTCCTACAGTAGGTCAATGTTGTTAGGTGAAGTTCTGGGTTCTACAGTAGGTCTATGTCAGGTGAAGTTATTGGTCCTACAGTAGGTCTATGTTGTTGTTAGGTGAAGTTATGGGTCCTACTGTAGGTCTGTGTTATTGTTAGGTGAACTTATGGGTGCTACAGTAGGTCTATATTGTTCGGTGAAGTTATGGGTCCTACAGTAGGTCAGTGTTATTGCTAGGTGAAGTTATGGGTCCTACAGTAGGTCAGTGTTATTGCTAGGTGAAGTTATGGGTCCAACAGTAGGTCTATGTTAGGTGAAGTTATAGGTCCTATAGTAGGTCTATTATATTGTTCGGTGAAGTTATGGGTCCTACAGTAGGTCTATATTGTTGTTAGTTGAAGTTGTTGGTCCTACAGTAGGTCTATGTTGTTGTTAGGTGATGTTATGGGTCCTACAGTAGGTCTATGTTAGGTGAAGTTATGGGTCCTACAGTAGGTCTATGTTGTTGTTAGGTGAAGTTATGGGTCCAACAGTAGGTCTATGTTAGGTGAAGTTATGGGTCCAACAGTAGGTCTATGTTAGGTGAAGTTATGAGTCCTACAGTAAGTCTATGTTGGTAGGTGAAATTTTGTGTTCTACAGTAGCGCTATGTTAGGTAAAGTTATGGGTCATACAGTAGGTCTTTGTTAGGTGAGTATATGGGTCCTACAGTAGGTCTATGTTGTTGTTAGGTGAAGTTATCGGTCCTACAGTAGGTCTATGTTGGGTGAATATATGGGTCCTACAGTAGGTCTATGTTGTTGTTATGTGTCCTACAGTAGGTATATGTTATTGTTAGGTGAAGTTATCGGTCCTACAGTAGGTCTATGTTGTTTGAGTATATGGGTCCTACAGTAGGTCTATGTTGTTGTTATGTGTCCTACAGTAGGTATATGCTATTGTTAGGTGAAGTTATGGGTCCTACAGTAGGTCTATGTTGTTGTTAGGTGAAGTTATGGGTCCAACAGTAGGTCTATGTTATGTGAAGTTATGGGTCCTACAGTAGGTCTATGTTATTGTTAGGTGAAGTTATGGATCCTACAGTAGGTCAGTGTTATTGCTAGGTGAAGTTATGGGTCCTACAGTAGGTTTGTGTTGTTGTTAGGTGACGTTATTGTTAGGGTGAAGTTATGGGTCCTACTGTAATTCTGTGTTATTGTTAGGTGAACTTATGGGTGCTACAGTAGGTCTATATTGTTCGGTGAAGTTATGGGTCCTACAGTAGGTCTATGTTGTGGTTGTTAGGTGAAGTTATGGGTTCGACAGTAGGTCTATGTTGTTGTTAGTTGAAGTTATTGGTCCTACAGTAGGTCAATGTTGTTGTTAGGTGTTTATGGGTTCTACAGTAGGTCTATGTCATTGTTGGGTGAAGATATGGGTCATACAGTAGATCTATGTTAAGTGAAGTTATGGGGTCCTACAGTAGGTTTATGTTGTTGTTAGGTGAAGTTATGCGTCCTACAGTAGGTCTATGTTGTTGTTAGGTTAAGGTATGGGTCCAACAGTAGGTCTATGTTGTTGTTAGGTGAAGTTTTGGGTCCTACAGTAGAGCTATGTCGTTGTTAGGTGAAGTTATGGGTCCTACAGTAGGTCTATGTTGTTGTTAAGTGAAGTTATTGGTCCTACAGTAGGTTTATGTTTTTGTTAGGTGAAGTTATGGGTCCTACAGTAGGTCTATCACAGGTATTCCCAAACTGGAGTATTCCGTCAGGGGTGCGCCAAGTACTAATGTGAATCACATTTTTTTAAATGTACAAATAATACATTTTCTTCACATTTTCAAACTGTCAATTTATATTTTCCAACAGGGCTATACATTTGGGTGAGGTTTTTTTCTCACCTGAGTACCCTCGTTTCACTGGCAAAAATAAAAATTAAACCATCTAGTGTTCAGCGAAATAGCAACACGATGTCAAATACAGGTAGCTTAGTCAAATAATGAACTTCCAATCACATTAACCGTTACTCTCTCGCGGGAATTCCACTAATGTATGTAGCCAAACGTAGCTGCTGCTCATGTTGGTATCTGTACTGATTGCGCAGGGAGACATAGTAGAGTGGTAACGCACGTGCAAGCAGTTGCTCCCGACGCCACTTGGGTACACTGCAGCATCTTCCAACAGGCTCTTGCTGCCAAGGGAATGCCTGACAGCTTGGAAAACGTTTTGGACACTACAGTGATAATGGTTAACTTTGTTAAAGCAAGGCCCCTGAACTCTCGTGTATTTTCTGCACTATGCAATTATATGGGCAGCAACCATGTAACGCTTTTACAACATACAGTGCTGGTTATCAAGGGGGGTTATCAAGGGGCAAAGTATTGACACCTTTTTTTTTTAATTGAGAGACGAGCTTAAAGTTTTCTTTACCGACCTTAATTTTCACTTGTCTGACCGCTTGCATGATGACAAGTTTCTCACATGACTGGCCTATCTGGGTGATGTTTTTTCTCGCCTGAATGATCAGAATCTAGGATTACAGGGACTCTCCGCAACTATATTCAATGTGTGGGACAAAATTGAGGCTATGATTAAGAAGTAGGAGCTTTTCTCTGTTGCATTACCAAGGACAACACACAGGTCTTTCCATCATTCTATGATTTTTTGTGTGCAAATGAACTCAAGCTTACGGACAATGTCAAATGTGATATAGCGAAGCACCTGAGTTGGGTGCGCAATTACGCAGGTACTTTCCCGAAACGGATGACACAAACAACTGGATTCGTTATCCCTTTCATGCCCTGCCTCCAGTCCACTTACCGATATCTTAACAAGAGAACCTCATCGAAATTGCAACAAGCGGTTCTGTGAAAATGTTATTTAATCAGAAGGGTTGGGCTGCGCTCAGAGTATCCTGCCTTGGCAAATCGCACTGTTAAAACACTGATGCCCTTTGCAACTACGTACCTATGTGAGAGTGGATTCTCGGCCCTCACTAGCATGAAACTAAATACAGGCACAGACTGAAAATGATTTAAGACTGAGAGACTCCAGTACAACCCAACATTGCAGAGTTATGTGCATCCTTTCAAGCACACCCTTCTCATTAACCTGTGGTGAGTTATTCACAATTTCAATGAACAAATAAGGTTTTATTTGTAAGATGGTTAAATAAAGAGCAAAATGATTTATTTATATTATTATTAGTGCCCTGGTCCTCTGTCAATTTCCACCAGCCGGGTTGTGACGAACTTTAATACATTTAATAAATGTATAGTATAGTGTGTGTGTGTGTGTGTCACGTTCTGACCTTTGTTTCCTTTGTTTTGTATTTATTTAGTATGGTCAGGGCGTGAGTTGGGGTGGGCAGTCTATGTTTGTTTTTCTATGATTTGGGGATTTGTACGTTTCGGCCTAGTATGGTTCTCAATCAGAGGCAGGTGTCATTAGTTGTCTCTGATTGAGAATCATACTTAGGTAGCCTGGGTTTCACTGTTTGTGGGTGTTTGTTTCTGTGTCTGTGTTTTTCACCACACGGTACTGTTTTGGGTTTCGTTCATTCCACGTTTATTGTGTTTTGTATTCAGTTGTTCATGTGTACTATTTCTTATTAAAAGAACCATGGACACTTACCACGCCGCATATTGGTCCTCCGATCCTTCTCGCCTCTCCTCTTCGGAAGAAGAGGAGGAAATCCCTTACAGTGTGCTAACAATGATGGCAAAAAACAACACTTTTGAGAGTGCGCTGACCCTGGTGCTAGAGGGGGTACGCAGCTGGAGGTTTCCTCATTAGCATGGAGGAGTTTCTACAACCAAATTGCCCTCGTTCCGCAATTTTAACAAACACAGAAAGGGGTCTACATTGGAGACCAACAGTCGTCTGGCACACTGCTTAGGGGTTCAGCAACTAACTTATTTCTAGCCTACAATCGTCGATGTTACTACTAATGTGAAAACAAGACAAAATGTGACTATTGTTGCTCACTTGACAATTGTCAAATAATTTAACAGATGTCAATTGTTGTACAAGTTCATGGGTACGCTCTGGGCATCACCTTTTACCTCAAATTAACAATGGATTTCTGCTGTTGTCGGCCTTTAACCATCTGTCTGACTTTGTTGTTCACACAGGAGAGAGACGGGACTATCGTGGATCCTCTGGGGAGCCTCAACAACATCATGAAGCTGACGAGGCAGAGAAAAGTCTCTCCAGATCAGAACACCTCAAACACCTGCAGAGACCCACAGGGAAGAAATCTCATTGCTGCTCTGACTGTGGGAAACATTGCACATATTCATCAAAGCTTAAAATACACCAGCGAGTGCACACAGGAGAGAAGCCTTATAGCTGTAATAAATGTGGAAAGAGTTTTGCTCAGTCAAGTAGCCTGGTATCACACCAGAGAATACACACAGGAGAGAAAGCTTATAGCTGTGATCAGTGTTGCAAGAGTTTTGCTCAGTCAAGTAGCCTGGTATCACACCAGAGAATACACACAGGAGAGCAGCCTTATAGCTGTGATCAGGGTGGCAAGGGTTTTACTAATTCAAGAAAGCTGGTATCACACCAGAGAATACACACAGGAGAGAAGCCTTATAGCTGTGATCAGTGTGGGAAGAGTTTTACTCGGTCAACCAACCTGGTATCACACCAGAGAACACACACAGGAGAGCAGCCTTATAGCTGTGATCAGTGTGGCAAGAGTTTTACTAATTCAAGAAACCTGCTTTCACACCAGAGAACACACACAGGAGAGAAGCCATATAGCTGTGATCAATGTGGCAAGAGTTTTACTCAGTCAAGCAACCTGGTATCACACCAGAGAACACACACCGGAGAGCAGCCATATAGCTGTGAGCAATGTGGAAAAAACTTTTCTTGGATAGGACACCTTAAAGGACACCAGAGAACACACACAGGAGAGAAACCTTATAGCTGTAATCAATGTGGGAAGAGTTTTACTCATTCAAGTTATCTTAAAAAACACCAGAGAACACACACAGGAGAGAAGCGTTATAGCTGTGATCAGTGTGGCAAGAGTTTTACTCATTCATGCAACCTGGTATCACACCAGAGAACACACACAGGAGAGCAGTCATATTGCTGTGATCAATGTGGTAAGAGTTTTGCTCAGTCAAGTAGCCTGGTATCACACCAGAGAATACACACAGGAGAGCAGCCATATAGATGTGATCAGTGTGGCAAGAGTTTTACTCAGTCAAACAACCTGGTATCACACCAGAGAACACACACAGGAGAGAAGCCTTATAGCTGTGATCAGTGTGGCAAGAGTTTTACTCATTCAAGTAATCTGAAAACGCACCAGAGAACACACACAGGAGAGAAGCCTTATAGCTGTCATCAGTGTGGCAAGAGTTTTACTTCGTTAAGCAACCTGGTATCACACCAGAGAACACACACAGGAGAGAAGCCTTTTTGCTGTGATCAGTGTGGCAAGAGTTTTACTCAGTCAAGCAACCTGGTATCACACCAGAGAACACACACAGGAGAGCAGTCATAAAAATTATCAGGGCAAAAGCCTTGAAGAGCACCAGAGAACACACACAGGAGAGAAGCCTTATAGCTGTGATCAATGTGACAAGATATACTCTCATTCAAGTGGTCTGATTAAACATCAGAAAATACATGCAGGAGATGCACAGAGTGTGGAATGATCTCCAACACCAGACCTACAAGTCGGAAGTTTACATACACCCAACCACTCCTCAAATGTATTTTTAAGAAACTATAGTTTTGGCAAGTCGGTTAGGACATCTACTTTGTGCATGATACAGGTAATTTTTTCAACAATTGTTAACAGACGGAATTTTTCACTTATAAATCACTGTATCACAATTCCAGTGGGTCAGACGTTTACATACACTAAGTTGACTGTGCCTTTAAACAGCTTGGAAAATTCCAGAAAATGATGTCATGGCTTTAGAAGTTTCTGATAGGCTAATTGACATAATTTGAGTCAATTGGAGGTGTACCTGTGGATGTATTTCAAGGCCTACCTTCAAACTCAGTGCCTCCTTGCTTGACATCATGGGGAAATCAAAAGAAATCAGCCAAGACCTCAGAAAAAATATTGTAGACCTCCACAAGTCTGGTTCATCCTAGTGAGCAATTTCCAAACGCCTGAATGTACCACGTTCATCTGTACAAAGAATATACCACGCAGCCGTCATACCGTTCAGGAAGGTTCTGTCTCCTAGAGATGAATGTACTTTGGTACGAAAAGTGGAAATCAATCCCAGAACAACAGCAAAGGACCTTGTGAAGATGATGGCGGAAACAGGTACAAAGGTATCTATATCCACAGTAAAACAAGTCCTATATCGACATAACCTGAAAGGCCGCTCAGCAAGGAAGAAGCCACTGCTGCAAAACAGCCATAAAAAAGCTAGACAACTGCACATGGGGACAAAGATCATACTTTTTGGAGAAATGCCCTCTGGTCTGATGAAACAAAAATAGAACTGTTTGGCCATAATGACCATCATTATGTTTGAAGGAAAAAGGGGGAGGCTTGCAAGCCGAAGAACACCATCCCAACCGTGAAGCACGGGGATGGCAGCATCATGTTGTGGGGGTGCTTTGCTGCAGGAGCTACTGGTGCACTTCACAAAATAGATGGCATCATGAAACATTTGACCCAAGTTAAACAATTTAAAGGCAATGCTACCAAATACTAACTGAGTGTATATAAACTTCTGACACACTGGGAATCTGACGAAAGAAATAAAAGCTGAAATAAATCATTCTCTCTACTATTATTCTGAAATGTCAAATTCTTAAAATAAAGTGGTGATCTTAACTGACCTAAAACAGGGAATTTTTACGAGGATTAAATGTCAGGAATTGTGAAAAACTGAGTTTAAGTGTATTTGGCTGAGGTGTATGTAAACTTTCGACTTGTATATACATCATATCACATTTTATTTGTCACATACACATGTTTAGCAGATGTTATTGTGGGTGTAGCAAAATGCTTGTGTTTCTAGCTCCCAACAGTCCAGTAATATAAGAATATATAAATATTTAGGCAAGCGATGTCAGAGCGGCATAGACTAAGTTACAGTAGAATAGTATAGAATACAGTATATACATATGAGATGAGTAATGCATAGACTAAGATACAGTAGAATAGTATAGAATACAGTAAATACATGAGATGAGTAATACATAGACTAAGTTACAGTAGAATAGGATAGAATACAGTATATACATATGAGATGAGTAATGCATAGACTAAGATACAGTAGAATAGTATAGAATACAGTATATACATATGAGATGAGTAATACATAGACTAATATACAGTAGAATAGGATAGAGTATATACCAGAGGTGGGACAAAGTCATTGTTTTACAAGTCACAAGTAAGTCTCAAGTCTTAGCACTCAAGTCCCAAGTCAAGACAAACTATGGGGCGATGTTGGCGTTTACACAATCGCCCAACCTTAACACATACACACACCCTCTCTGTGTGTGGTTACAGTAGGCTAACGTATGTCAATGGTTTTAGGAACAGCAGTAACATCAGGTAGGATTTAGGCTACCAACTGCCTAGCCAGTTGTTGCTCAATCTTGGGTGCAATGTTCACGTTCCCGCACTGACTGACTGTGTCGAGTCTCATTGATTTAATGTTACGTTAGCCTACATGCTATACTAGCAAAACAATTCATTATATAGCTGTCGGCTATATTAGCCACGACTTACCGTTCTTTGTGCAGCTTCAAATGTCGAACAAAGTTGGAAGTTGGTGCGCCTCCATCTGTAATTTTCTTCACAGATGTTTTGCAAGTTGCAATCCGTTTTTTGTTAATACAGCGTCGTCCATATATCCGAAAATAATAATTACTTAATTAAAATCAAGCCTCCCAATGGTAAAACGTTTGATTTAATAAAATGTCCATAATATCTACATTAATAGTGGAATGATCATGTTTCACAATATTCCTAAACATAAAAATATATTCTCGATCTTCTATCGTGTTATTGACTGAATGTTTGTTCATGTGTAACTCTTGTAACTCTGTGTTGTTTTTGTCACACTGCTTTGCTTATCTTGGCCAGGTCGCAGTTGTAAATGAGAACTTGTTCCTGATTAAATAAAGGTGAAAAAATTATAATAATACAAAAATGTAGGAGCATCTACATGATGTATTGTTACACCATATAGGAGCAGTTTAGACCTAGTCTGTTCATTATATACATCTACATGATGTATTGTTACACCATGTAGGAGCAGTACAGACCTAGTCTGTTCATTATATACATCTACATGATGTATATATTGTTACACCATGTAGGAGCAGTACAGACCTAGTCTGTTCATTATATACAGTGCTTTGCGAAAGTATTCGGCCCCCTTGAACTTTGCGACCTTTTGCCACATTTCAGGCTTCAAACAAAAAGATATAAAACTGTATTTTGTTTGTGAAGAATCAACAACAAGTGGGACACAATCATGAAGTGGAACGACATTTATTGGATATTTCAAACTTTTTTAACAATTCAAAAACTGAAAAATTGGGCGTGCAAAATGATTCAGCCCCCTTAAGTTAATACTTTGTAGCGCCACCTTTTGCTGCGATTACAGCTGTAAGTCGCTTGGGGTATGTCTCTATCAGTTTTGCACATCGAGAGACTGACATTTTTTCCCATTCCTCCTTGCAAAACAGCTCGAGCTTAGTGAGGTTGGATGGAGAGCATTTGTGAACAGCAGATTTCAGTTATTTCCACAGATTCTCGATTGGATTCAGGTCTGGACTTGACTTGGCCATTCTAACACCTGGATATGTTTATTTTTGAACCATTCCATTGTAGATTTTGCTTTATGTTTTGGATCATTGTCTTGTTGGAAGACAAATCTCCATCCCAGTCTCAGGTTAATTGCAGACTCCATCAGGTTTTCTTCCAGAATGGTCCTGTATTTGGCTCCATCCATCTTCCCATCAATTTTAACCATCTTCCCTGTCCCTGCTGAAGAAAAGCAGGCCCAAACCATGATGCTGCCACCACCATGTTTGACAGTGGGGATGGTGTGTTCAGCTGTGTTGCTTTTACGCCAAACATAACGTTTTGCATTGTTGCCAAAAAGTTCAATTTTGGTTACATCTGACCAGAGCACCTTCTTCCACATGTTTGGTGTGTCTCCCAGGTGGCTTGTGGCAAACTTTAAACGACACCTTTTATGGATATCTTTAAGAAATGGCTTTCTTCTTGCCACTCTTCCATAAAGGCCAGATTTGTGCAATATACGACTGATTGTTGTCCTATGGACAGAGTCTCCCACCTCAGCTGTAGATCTCTGCAGTTCATCCAGAGTGATCATGGGCCTCTTGGCTGAATCTCTGATCAGTTTTCTCCTTGTATGAGCTGAAAGTTTAGAGGGACGGCCAGGTATTGGTAGATTTGCAGTGGTCTGATACTCCTTCCATTTCAATATTACCGCTTGCACAGTGCTCCTTGGGATGTTTAAAGCTTGGGAAATCTTTTTGTATCCAAATCCGGCTTTAAACTTCTTCACAACAGTATCTCGGACCTGCCTGGTGTGTTCCTTGTTCTTCATGATGTTCTCTGCGCTTTTAACGGACCTCTGAGACTATCACAGTGCAGGTGCATTTATACGGAGACTTGATTACACACAGGTGGATTGTATTTATCATCATTAGTCATTTAGGTCAACATTGGATCATTCAGAGATCCTCACTGAACTTCTGGAGAGAGTTTGCTGCACTGAAAGTAAAGGGGCTGAATAATTTTGCACGCCCAATTTTTCAGTTTTTGATTTGTTAAAACATTTTGAAATATCCAATAAATGTCGTTCCACTTCATGATTGTGTCCCACTTGTTGTTGATTCTTCACAAAAAAATACAGTATTATATCTTTATGTTTGAAGCCTGAAATGTGGCAAAAGGTCGCAAAGTTCAAGGGGGCCGAATACTTTCGCAAGGCACTGTATGATGTATTGTTACACCATGTAGCAGCAGTATAGAGGTCAATGGGGGACAAAATTGTTGACACCCTTGATAAAGATGAGATAAACAACTCTAAAAAATAAAGAATTCAAATACTGAGCTATATTGTATGTAAAAAATAAAGGGAAATTATATTATTTTATACGAATACAATTGCTCAGAGAAAGATATATAATTTAACATGTAATTCTCAAAAGGTCCAGCACCCTCCCCTTGGGAGGATAACAACACTGAAATGTTTTATGAGATTCAAGAACACATTGGGAGGGATCTTAGCCAATTCCTCCATACAGAATCTCTCCAGGGTCTTGATTTATTTTGTCTGCGCTTGTGGACTGCCCTGTTCAATTCAAACCACAGGTTTTCAATGGAGTTCAAGTCCGAAGACTGAGATGGCCGTTGAAAATGTTGATTTTGTGCCCAATTAACCGTTTCTTCATGGGTGTTGATGTGTCTTGCTGGAAGATCCAGTTATGGCCAAGTTTCAGCCTCCTAGCAGAGAGGTAACCAGGTTTTGGGCTAAAATATCCTGGTAGTGGGTAAAGTTTATTTATTTATTTTATACATACATTTTTGCTCATCTTTATCAAGTGTATCAATAAGTAGGTGCTTATTTTGCTATCTAGTTATGACTGAATCAGAAATACAGATATGGAGTAGATGTTGAGTTTGTTTTAAATTCTCATAAAAATCTGAACTAATCAAACAACACTTGTTGCTCTTTGTACGTGTTGATATAATATTCTTATTTAATGGAGAGGAAAAAAACGTTTCCCTAAACTGCTTTATAATATTATAATTCATTGAAGGAAAAAAAACAAGCTTTCCCTCCTCAACTGCGTTTCCTCCCTCCGGACAGCAGATGGCGATATGTGTCTTTCAGGCGATGTTTCTACTGTGGCGTAAAATTAAGTGGACCGAACGCTCTTCAACAACTGCAGCCACCTCGGTTGCTCGCTAGCCAACAAAGTCGGAACATTCAAGTTCTTTAGACAATTTCGTGTTTTATTTGACACTATGATTTAAACATACCTATGTGAAAACAACTAGCTACCCCATTTAATTTCACATATACGTTGTAAGTCAACTAGCTGGCTGGTTAAGTTCGCACTAGTTTGGTAATTAATGCTAGCTAGCTAACATCTCCGACCATGAGGTCACTAAGCTACTCTCCTCCTGCTAAAGAAGAGGAGGTCTGCTGGACGGAGAAAGAAGCTCTCGTGAAAGAGGAGGAGGAAGAGGAGGCTGTTACAGTACACAAACAAGTAGCGGGTGAGGCTGTTACCGTGAAAGAAGAAGAGAAAGACGTTTCAGTGAAAGAAAAGAAAGACCCCTTCAGAGTGAAAGAGGAGGATGTTACTGTGAGAGGAAGATGCAGTTTTTGGAGATGAGGATGAAGAGGCGGAGATTACTGTCACATTAGAGGAGGATGAAGAAGAGAAGACTGGAGATCTGATTAACACCGGTAAATACAGTGAGTACTATCTTATAAAACAGGGACATTGATCTGATTGCCACCAGTAAATACAGTGAATACTATCTTATAAATCTGTATCTTATAAAACAGGGGCACAAACTCTGCAGTTGTTGAACTAATGTGTGATTTTAAAAGGGCATTCTACACTTGAATATGTTTTTGTACTGTAGGAATTGTTTATGACGTCCTCCAGTGATTTTTAACTTTTCCTGTTGAAAAGTAATATATAAATACAGTAAAGTATAAACACACTAAAGGGAAACAAATAAATGTCTTGAGCAAAATAGTTTTTTTTTTGACAACTGCAAGCTTGAAGGAGTGAGTGATGTTATAGTAAGGCCTTCAGGGAGTTGGCTTGATGGGAAGTCGTGATGTCATCCAATAGGAGACAGATCTTCATGTGAATATTCCTTATTCTTTTTAAAATCCTTCCTGTTCTGTCAAGTTGGTTGTTGATCATTGCTAGAAGGCCATTTTCAAGTCTTGCCATTGACTTTCAAGACGATTTAAGTCCAAACTGTAACTAGGCCACTCAGGAACATTCAATGTCATCTTGGTAAGCTCCTCCAGTTTAGATTTGGCCTTGTGGTTTAGATTATTGTCCTGTTAAGACAGTTTTTTATATTCAGATCTCTGAAATGCACTCTACCTACGTAACATTTAGTGTCTCCTTATATTACGCTGGGAAACAGTTTTCATGGGCACAGGAATCCTAAATAATTTCAGTGAATGCAGAATGCCATGTTTTCATTTGTTGGCTTTATGTAGGCTATTGTATTTTACATAGTTGGCAATAAAAGTTACTTTTAGATTTGTATAATTTTTATTTAGAGTTAGATAGAATGTAGATTATTCACAGACAATGATTTTGAGATACTATTATAATTTAAATGAAACTGTTCCACGAAAATGTGCATATGAAAATCATAACCGGCACACAGATTGGTAGAAATGGTCAGATAAATTGGCACTACAACTGGAAAAGGTTGCAGACTGCTGGTGCAGTCTATTACTGAAAATTTCAGGAGCAGAATGGCAAAATTTACGAAGTCCAGCAGCAGAGGGGGGCTCCCTCTGGTCGGGTTATGTTGACGACCGGCTCCCTCTGGTCGGGTTATGTTGACGACCGGCTCCCTCTGGTCGGGTTATGTTGACGACCGGCTCCCTCTGGTTGGGTTATGTTGACGACCGGCTCCCTCTGGTCGGGTTATGTTGACGACCGGCTCCCTCTGGTCGGGTTATGTTGACGACCGGCTCCCTCTGGTCGGGTTATGTTGACGACCGGCTCCCTCTGGTCGGGTTATGTTGACGACCGGCTCCCTCTGGTCGGGTTATGTTGACGACCGGCTCCCTCTGGTCGGGTTATGTTGACGACCGGCTCCCTCTGGTCGGGTTATGTTGACGACCGGCTCCCTCTGGTCGGGTTATGTTGACGACCGGCTCCCTCTGGTCGGGTTATGTTGACGACCGGCTCCCTCTGGTCGGGTTATGTTGACGACCGGCTCCCTCTGGTCGGGTTATTTTGACGACCGGCTCCCTCTGGTCGGGTTATGTTGACGACCGGCTCCCTCTGGTCGGGTTATGTTGACGACCGGCTCCCTCTGGTCGGGTTATGTTGACGACCGGCTCCCTCTGGTCGGGTTATGTTGACGACCGGCTCCCTCTGGTCGGGTTATGTTGACGACCGGCTCCCTCTGGTCGGGTTATGTTGACGACTGGCTCCCTCTAGTCATTTGTGTGTATAATTTATTTAATCAAACAGCGTGCTTAAAGCATCAGACAAGTTCAGTACATATAGATTTTATAAAAACACATGGGGCGATTGGTAGAAAGAACAGATGACTGACTCTTGGTTGACCAAGATGTATTTTAGTTGGGGACAGCACTGGAACATGATTCTGGGGCTCCCGAGTGGCACAGCAGACACTGCATCTCAGTGCTTGAGGTGTCACTATAGACACCCATGTTCAAATCCAGGCTGTATCACAAAAGGCCGTGATTGGGAGTCCAATAGGGCGCCGCACAATTGGCCCAGCGTCATCCAGGGTAGGCAGTCATTGTAAATAAGAATATGTTCTTAACTGACTTGCCTAGTTAAATAAAGGTTACATTTAAACAAATGAAAAATTGTGTTTCATGACAAACCATTTTTTACAAATCCGTCAAGGCACCAACTTTGAGAAGGGTTTAAAACAAAGGTTTCAAACCAATTCATTAATGTAATTGAATCTATGTATGTCTTGCCTTTAATGTAAGGGCATGAAAAAAAATGGCTGAATATGATACAATGACTTATCAACAGCTCTAATAATTTGACCCCCACAGGAAATCTACACTGGCAATTCTAGAATATACGATATATCCTAGAAACCTGGTTAAACTATCATTATGACCTCATGGATGAATTCTAGAATATACTATATAGCCTAGAAATCTGGTTAAACTATCATTATGACCTCATGGATGAATTCTGGAATATACTATATAGCCTAGAAACCTGGTTAAACTATCATTTTGACATCACGGATGGCCAGTCCTTGTATTCATAGTGTAGTGAATTCTGGGGGTAGCCCTGAGCTGAACTCAAACCTGGGTCCAGCGACTGTCAAGCCAACACCTTATAACTGTTACGCCATGTGGTGTCTGAAGTTCGTGAAGAGGTCGCTAGGTGTTGGGTTACGGTTTCTACCGTTCTCTATGAATTTGAGTGGTTACACTTCTTCTTCCTCCATCCCTCAGCTGTTTACCAAACCAGGTCTCTGGGCAGCCATTTTGTTGCTGTTTAAAAAAAACACACAACCCAGCAATCTGCAGTTTAAACAATAACAAATCTGTCATTCCACCACTGTTTTGTTAATAAAATGATTATGGGGTTGGAGAAATGTAACTACAGACAGACATACCTATGGATGCAAGGACTGACCATCCATGATATCAACATTATAGTTTTAACCATGTTTTAACCATGTTGAGGCTATACAGTGTTGATGTACATTGTTTATAGTAAAAAAAGCTTATTTGGGGATCTGATGGGGTACAACAGTTGAACTAAGCTCATGAAGCATGTGTAATATTCTTCAAGAATCAATGGCTATAAATAAATAATTTAAAAGTCACAATATGGATGTAGCAATTGCAGATTTCCGCTTTAACATCAAACATCAGTTCAACAACTGCAGAGTTTGTGCCTCTGTTTGTAAGACAGTACTTACTAGTGTTAATCAGGGAACGGTTTCTCAAAACCATTTTATGGCTAAATTCATCGTTAGAACCATTGGATGCCTTAAGATGCGTTTGGGAAACGGCCCAGATATCCAGTTTCCTCCTCTTCTTCCTCCTTTTTCGATGTAACAGTCCTCTCCACCTCCTCCTTCACGCCATAAACTGCATAATCCTCTTATTTTACTGTAACATCCTCCTCCTCTAACACTTTGAACGCGTCTTCCTCTTCTTTCACAGTAACGGCCTCATCCTCTACTTCTTGTTTTACTGTGATATCTCCTTCTTCTTTAGCAGGATAGTAGCTTAGTGACCGCATGGTCGGAGGTGTTAGCTAGGCTAATGCAAACTTAACCAGACCGCTCGCTGACTAATAACAACAACACTGTAAATATGAAATCAAATCGGATAACTAACTAGACGACAGAAGTGGGTTTAGAACACAGTGGCTAATAAACACGAAAGCTTCTAAAGAGCTTTATTGGTTCAGCTATTTTGTCTAGCAAGCTACCGAGGTGTCAGACTAACTATTATTGCTTATGAAAGCTGTTGAAAGAAGCGTTCCGTCCACTAGATTATAAGTCACACCAACAGCATCGCCTTAAATTTCCAGACCGCCATCTGCTGACTGGAGTGCGTAACGCAGTTGAGTAAAATGTATATTTTATCTTCAGATAACAAGTTAAAGTGTAGGAAGCATGAGTTTTTACTCACCAGTGTAACAATACAGTGTGGTTAAAGACTTAGTAAGCTAGTTGTAGTCACGACGTGATTGCCTATAAGTACAAACAGTTATGTTTTGCGTTATTACATATTTATTAACTTATTTTGTGAACTCTTCCAAACTACCCACAATGCAGTATTTCTTCACGTCATATGGATGATCAACTCTGTGCTACTGAGTTTGTATGCCAGTGTAACGGTGTAATGAAGTTACATTTTTTAAATATATTTAACCTTTATTTAACAAGACAAGTCAGTTAAGAACAAATTCTTATTTACATTGACGGCCTGCCCCTGCCAAACCCTAACCCAGAGATGATGCTGGGCCAATTGTGCGCTGCCCTATGCGACTCCAAATCACGGCTTGTTATGATACAGCCTGGTTTTGAACAAGGGGTTGTAGTGACGCCTCTAGCACTGAGATGCAGTGCCCTAGACCGCTGCGCTGCTCGTGTGTTTGCATTACACTCAGTGTAATACACTCAGTGATAAAGGTATGGGATTCTGGGTGATCCACAGCAGATTTTTGGAGAATTTGAAAATTGAGTGGTCCTGGGATAGAAATGTATAAAGTTGACATTACATCATAAAATCCAACTTTTAAACCATACATTAGCAATGTATGTTTTCGTAACTACTGTTGTTGGTTTGGCGTCAAATAAACCTCTCTTTATGTGTTTCTTGCCGAATCTCAGATTTCCATGTGGGTTTTATGCTAAAGTTCCCTCTTTCAAGTTGGTAGCAAACTGGAAAATGCATCTTCTTTAGGAGTGCTATTTTTACCCTGTCGACTACGGATCGTTCATCCACACTTTGTGTCTCATCAATGCAGGTAATTTATGACAAATGTATAAAGTATATGTTTTATAAACTCATGAACACCAGCCAGTTTATTTACCCGGTTTTGTTAGTTTAGGTGTATTATACTTCTTCGCCACCAGAGGGGGACATTGAGTAATCTTTCAGGTTAATTTGATCATTTTTGATACTATAATGGATGACAGTTTATTCTGATGTAGTGAATATGAGACACATGAAAATAATGTCTTTATTTTTATTATAGTAAATTATGAATTAGTAGAAATTGTTAAATCCACTATACGATCACAATAACTTTATACATTTCAACTGTTTTTTTGACAGTATATTATAGGGCAGATTTATGTAGAATTGCTGTGGGAGTGCTATTTATATCCCGTCACTACTGATCATTCATCCATACTGTGTGTGTCCCATCATTGCAGCTTTGGAAATAAATGAACTATCCATCCATTGCACCTTCCTGTGTTGACTCACTGACTTGAGAGACTAGGTCGATATCTAGCTCAAGCTTGCAAACACACCTTCATTTCCATTAACTTCATCACACCTGCCCAGACCCACTAGAACACACTTCCATCTCCATTAACTACATCTCACCTGCCCAGACCCACTAGACCACACCCCCATCTCCATTAACTACATCACACCTGCCCAGACCCACTAGAACACACCCCCATCTCCATTAACTACATCACACCTGCCCAGACCCACTAGAACACACCTCCATCTCCATTAACTACATCACACCTGCCCAGACCCACTAGAACACACCCCCATCTCCATTAACGACATCACACCTGCACAGACCCACTAGAACCCCCCCCCATCTCCATTAGACATCACACCTGCACAGACCCACTAGAACACACCTCCATCTCCAGCACCCGCATCAGCACCATTTTATTTCTCTCCGTCGCCCACTCACTTTCAACTTTTAGATAATTAAGCATTTTACCATTCTATTGAATTAACAACAGAGGATTGGCTGATTTCCAGGTTTTAACTATAATATTTAAGATGACTGATTAGAAAAGTATCATCCAACCATCGGGTATCTCATTGCATCCTCATATGTCATATCTTGAAATATACAGACAGACGGATTAAAAGTCATTTTACATTGTATAACTGTACTTCTGACAGCCAACTTTCTAACTCCTGCCATAACTTTATGATGTCATAACATTCCCAGAAGGATTATTGAGTCATTGTTAGTTTTACACTTAAGACATGACTCTGCCGTTGTGCTGTAGAATTTGTGAATTATGTCTCTTGTATAATAAGGGACTATCATTTGTCCCAACATCACAGGCCACAGACTTTGATACAGTTAAAGACTTCCGAAAGTGTTTTAATGGGGTTTCTCCCTGTGCACCTGCCAATTTAAATCCATTAAATGAGACAAGTTACCAGACAGGACATATTGCTGATGCTCTTCCCATTGATAACCTGAATGACAATTATCTTGTGGGCGGTGGTCGTGAAGACGGCCAATTGGATGACGTCGTCCATCGGGATTCCCCCAAAAAAGAAGACTGATCACTGGAGTCAGATGTGAAGGAGGAGGTTGATCATCAGGAGTCAGATGTGAAGGAGGAGGTTGATCATCAGGAGTCAGATGTGAAGAAGGAGGTTGATCATTAGGAGTCAGATGTGAAGGAGGAGGTTGATCACCAGGAGTCAGATGTGAAGGAGAAGGTTGATCTTCAGGAGTCAGATGTGAAGGAGGAAGTTGATCATCAGGAGTCAGATGTGAAGGAGGTTGATCATCAGGAGTCAGATGTGAAGGAGGAGGTTGATCATCAGTGAACATCTAGGATTGTGGCTGGGCTGGCGTTTCCACTTCCAGCTTGGTCATATATTTTGATACATTGAATGTTGATATTTTGAACCTATGTTATATATTTGTACCTCCTGTTTCATGAAGTGATGTCACTGAGTACTGCCCCTATATATACAGTTCATTCGGAAAGTATTCAGACCCCTTCACTTTTTCTACATTTTGTTACGTTACAGCCTTATTCTGACATGGATTAAATAATTTTTTCCCCCTCATCAATCTACACACAATAACCATTAATGACATGACAATACCCCACAATGACATCACAATACCCCAATATTGACATCACCATACCCAATATTGACATCACAATACCCAATATTGACACCACACTACCCCATAATGAAGCTTGTAGGCTTATGCCTATTTGGGCAGTGCGTGTGGCAATAGGCTTCGCTGATTATTGAGTTGCGGCTGTCAGTGAAAAGCATCTCAAATATGTGTGAAGTATAATTTGAGTTTAATTCAAAATGTTGAGACAAGAAGAAGGGGATGGTTGTGTGGTGGTGCTGGCTTCCACCAATTCTTGCTCCTTCATTGTTTCATTGTGTGAATTGATTGAGTTTATTTTATCAATTCCTCATTACAAATGTCACCAGTAGTAAATGTACCGTTACTTCCTGTCATTTGGTTACATTCATTTCTGTTAATGCATGTATTAATTAGTCATTTACCGTTGTCATTCTCGGAGTGGAAACGTTGTCTGTTCAAAACCTGCTCCACTTGTGAGAAACCAGTTTTGGTTTATTTCAGAACCATCATTTACAAGATTCATCCATTTTTTTCATTGTCTTTTTGTTTGGAGTTCTCCATGTGAGCAATGAGCTTATCTAGTTTCTCTGTCCTGATAATGTTGAGGGAGCGCGTGTCTGGTTTCTCTATCCTGATAATGTTGAGGGGGCGCATGTCTGGTTTCTCTGTCCTGATAATGTTGAGGGAGTGCGTGTCTGGTTTCTCTGTCCTGATAATGTTGAGGGAAAGCGTGTCTGGTTTCTCTGTCCTGATAATGTTGAGGGGGCGCGTGTCTGGTTCTCTGTCCTGATAATGTTGAGGGAGCGCGTGTCTGGTTTCTCTGTCCTGGTAATGTTGAGGGGCGAGTGTCTGGTTTCTCTGTCCTGATAAAGTTGTGGGGCGCGTGTCTGGTTTCTCTGTCCTGATTGTGTTGGGGGGGCGCGTGTCTGGTTTCTCTGTCCTGATTATGTTGGGGGGGCGCGTGTCTGGTTTCTCTGTCCTGATAATGTTGAGGGGGAGCGCCCACCTGAGCATAGAACTAATTGGCCTGCTGTGCTGAAATGTAGGAAAATGTTGTTGCTCTTTACATCCAACCCCAAAATGTCACTCAACTACTATATCATGTCTGCATTATAAATAGTCTATCACTAGTTAACTGAAATACCACTCTTGGCTTTGGACAAAGGACCAACCCAGTCCACCAGAACACAGCTGAAAGGTTTGTCAAAAGCAGGAAGAGGCTGCAAAGGTGCAACTGGTACGGCTTGGTTCTGTTTACCTGTCTGCTGGCAAACGCCACAGGATTTACAGTGAGCCACAACATCCTGTTTCAGACATCTGTTGACCCCAAGATGACCTGCCATACTACCAAAGTGAGCCAACCTCAGTATCTCTTGTCGAAGCGCAACTGGAACAACAATTTGAGATAAACTGGGCCAATCGTCTTGTTCAGAAGTGGCGCGAGAACACCATGTGTCACACCCTGACCTTAGTTATCTTTGTTTTCTTTATTATTTTGGTCAGGTCAGGGTGTGACTAGGGTGGGTATGTTAGTTTTTGTATTGTCTAGTTTTTTTGTGTTTTTTTTTTTTTTTTTTTACATCTAGGGGTTTTTGTAAGTCTAGGTTTATGTAGGTCTATGGTGGCCTGAATTGGTTCCCAGTCAGAGGAAGCTGTTTATCGTTGTCTCTGATTGGGGACCATATTTAGGTAGCCATATTCCTTGGGTATTTTAAGGGTTCTTGGTCTATGTTTATTTGCCTGTCTGCTCTACCCATATTAGCTTCACGGTTCGTTTTGTATTGATAGTTTGTTCAGTGAATATACGCTTACCACGCTGCGCCTTGGTCTCCTCCATACAACGACCGTGACAGAAGAACCCACCATAAAAGGACCAAGCAGATTGTTCCGGAGGAGCAGTCAGTATGGACATGGAAGGAAATTCTGGAGGGAGCAGGACCCTGGACGCAGCCGGGGGATTATCGCCTTTCTAAGGAGGAGATGGAGGCAGCGAAAGCGGAATGGCGATACTACGAGGAGAAGTACCGAGGGGACAGGACTCTGCCATGGAATCAGGTAGAAACAGCGCAGGAGGAACGACGACATTATGAGGGGACACGGCTAGCACGGAAGCCCGAGAGGCAGCCCCAAGAAACGTTTTGGGGGGTGCACACGAGGAGATTGGCTGAGTCAGGTTGGAGACCTGAGCCAACTCCTTGTGCTTACTGTGGGGAGCATGTGACTGGTCAGGCACCGTGTTATGCAGAGATTCACACAGTGTCTCGAGTTCGCATACATAGCCCGGTGCTCTCTATTCCAGCTCCTCGCATTTGCCAGGCTAGAATGGGCATCCAGCCAGGACGCATTGAGCCAACTCTACGTCCCAGATCTCCAATGCGTCTCCACGTATCCTGTGCCTGCTTCCCACACTCGCCCTGAGGTGTGTGTCACCAGCCCGGTACCGGCACTACGCACCAGGTATCCAATGCGACTCGGCAGTCCAGAGCTTCCGGCGACAGTACCTAGTCCAGAGCTTCCGGCGACAGTACCTAGTCCATAGCTTCCGGAGACGGTACCCAGTCCATTTCCTCATTAGAACACCATGTCCTCGTTAGAACACCATCTTTACTCTGTTCAGCAGTCAGCTGCTTCCTAGAAACATCTTTACTCTGTTCTAGAGGTCGACTGATTAATCGGAATGGCCGATTAATTAGGGCCGATTTCAAGTTTTCATCGGAACAATCGGAAATTTGTATTTTTGGACTATTTTCTTTTATATATATTTTTTTAAACATTTTTTGTACCTTTTTATTTAACTAGGCAAGTCAGTTAAGAACAAATTCATATTTTCAATGACAGCCTAGGAAAGGTGGGTTAACTGCCTTGTTCAGGGGCAGAACGACAGATTTTCACCTTGTCAGCTCGGGGGATCAAATCATGCAACCTTACAGTTAACTAGTCCAACGCAATAACGTCCTGCCTCTCTCTCGTTGCACTCCACAAGGAGACTGCCTGTTACGCGAATGCAGTAAGCCAAGGTAAGTTGCTAGCTAGCATTAAACTTATCTTATAAAAAACAATCAATCATAATCACTAGTTAACTACACATGGTTGATGATATTACTAGATATTATCTAGTGTCCTGCGTTGCATATAATCTGACTGAGCACACAAGCATACAAGTATCTAAGTATATGACTGAGCGGTGGTAGGCAGAAGCAGGCCCGTAAACATTAATTCAAACAGCACTATCATGCGTTTTGCCAGCCGCTCTTCGTTGTGCGTCAAGCATTGCGCTGTTTATGATTTCAAGCCTAACACCTCCCGAGATGAGGCTGGTGTAACCGAAGTGAAATGGCTAGCTAGTTAGCGCGCGCTAATAGCATTTCAAAAGTCACTCGCTCTGAGCCTTGGGGTGGTTGTTTCCCTTGCTCTGCGTGGGTAATGCTGCTTCGAGGGTGGCTGTTGTCGATGTGTTCCTGGTTCGAGCCCAGGGAGGAGCGAGGAGAGGGACGGAAGCTATACTGTTACATTGGCAATACTAAAGTACCTATAAGAACATCCAATAGTCAAATGTTAATGAAATACAAATGGTGTAGAGGGAAATATTCCTATAATCCTGTAATAACTACAACCTAAAACTTCTTACCTGGGAATATTGAAGACTCATGTTGAAAGGTACCACCAGCTTTCATATGTTCTCATGTTCTGAGCAAGGAACTGAAACGTTAGCTTTCTTACATAGCACATATTGCACTTTTACTTTCTTCTCCAACACTTTGTTTTTGCATTATTTAAACCAAATTGAACATGTTTCATTATTTACTTGAGGCTAAATTGATTTTATTGATGTATTATATTAAGTTAAAATAAGTGTTCATTCAGTATTGTTGTAATTGTCTTTATTACAAATAAAAAATACAAAATTGGCCGATAAATTGGTATCTGTCACGGTTTTCCTTCTGAAGAGGAGTGGCGAGAAGGATCGGAGGACCAATATGCAGCGTGGTAAGTGTCCATGGTTCTTTTAATAAGAAAATCTCAACATGAACACAACTACAAAACAAGAAACGTGAAAACCCGAAACAGTCCCGTGTGGCACAAACACTGACACAGGAAACAATCACCCACAAAATACGCAAAGAAAATGGCTGCCTAAATATGGCTCCCAATCAGAGACAACGATAAACACCTGCCTTCGATTGAGAACCAATCCAGGCAACCGTAGACTTACCTAGACACCTAAAAGAACACAACCCCATAAATCTACAAAAAACCCTAGACAAGACAAAACACACAAATCACCCATGTCACACCCTGGCCTAACCAAAATAATAAACAAAACAAAGATAACTAAGGCCAGGGCGTGACAGTATCGGCTATTTTGGTCCTCTAATAATCGGTATCGGTCGAAACTGGGCCAATCGTCTTGCCCAGAAGTGGCGCGAGAACACCATTTTCTCATTAGAGCGCCGTTTCCTCGTTAGAATGCCATATCTGTCAAAATTACCAACACAAACTTAATTAAACTTTTCTTCTGGATGTATCTCAGCAAAAAGAGGGGAGAGGGAAACATCTCTACTTTATAGAGAAATCAGCTTCTTCATTGAAACATCTTTACTCTGTTCATCAATCAGCTGCTTCCTAGAAACATCTTTACTCTGTTCAGCAATCAGCTGCTTTCTAGAAACATCTTTACTCTGTTCACCAATCTGCTGCTTCCTAGACATCCAAGTGTCAACTGTAGGGATCCTCTCTTCATTGAAGTTCTACAAACTCTCACCTTTGTGGTTTTCAAAGGAGAGGTCAACTCAGGAGGTTTACCGAATTCAGGATCACCCATAAATGTCTGACAGATCGACCATGGTGGGATCGCTGACATACTAGACTTGCTCCCGGTGACTTTCTTAGACAGAGCACGTGCTGGGAACACTGTAGGGTACTTTTCTGATAAACCATCAGGTTCCTCAATTCTGGGTTCCTTACAAACGACAGGATTTGGCACAACCTTCCTCCAGCCAAATAATTTCCCAATATGAATGAGACCCCGTTCACCGGTAGGCTAGGCCTCACTCCAACGACAACGGAATGAGAAATGTTTTAAGGTTATACCAAGGATCATTTTGCTATTAAATTTTGAATTGTAAGACCAATGGATGTATCAACAAAAAATACATTATTTTACGTCAAATTATTTGTCCGTACTGCTATAACCCATAGTAACACATTGGATAACATTCACAACATGGAACAACAGTAACCATAGTAACACATTGTATAACATTCACAAGATGGAACAACAGTAACCATAGTAACATTGTTTCCCCCAAAACATCTAAAGGAAGTTTGGTGTTTGTCCTATATCTGGTGTCTGTCCTATATCTGTGAGATTTGTTTGGATGTCTTTAATCCCTTATTTGTCAGTAAAGTCTTTCCACATTTTGTTACGTTACAGCCTTATTCTACAATAAATAAAAATACTCAATCTACGCACAATACCCCGTAATGAAAAAGCGAAAATAGGTTTTTAGCAAAAATGTCACATTTATTAAAAGAAAAAACATGATTATTATTATTTATTATTTACATAGGTATTCAACCCGTTTGCTATGAGACTCGAAATTGAGCTCAGGTGCATACTGTTTCCATCATCATCGTTGAGATGTTTTTACAACTTGATTAGAGTCCACCTGTGGTCAATTAAATTGGACATTTGGAATGGCACACACCTGTCTGGATACCACAGCATTCTGAAGCATTCGTGCTTCTACACCTGCATTGCTTGCTGTTTGGGGTTTTAGGCTGGGTTTCTGTACAGCACTTTGAGAAATCAGCTGATCTAAGAAGGGCTATTTAAATACATTTGCCCAAATGCGATATGCCATCCCATCTGGTTGTTACGGCTTTCTTCTATCTCCTCCTCGGACGAGGAGGTGTAGCAAGGATCGGACCAAAATGCAGCGTGGTAATTTTCATACATGTTTAATAATCGAATAAACACGAACAATACAAAACAACAAACGTAACGTGAAAACCTACACAGCCTATCTGGTGACAACAAACACAGAGACAGGAACAATCACACACGAAACACTCAAAGAATATGGCTGCCTAAATATGGTTCCCAATCAGAGACAACGATAATCACCTGCCTCTCATTGAGAACAAATTCAGACAGCCATAGACTTACCTAGAGAACCCCACTAAGCCACAATCCCAATACCTACTAAAACCCCAAGACAAAACACACCACATGAATAAACCCATGTCACCCCCTGGCCTGACCAAAATAATAAAGACAGCACAAAATACTTCGACCAGGGCATGACAGAACCCCCGCCCTAAGGTGCGGACTCCCGGACGCACATCAAAAATAATAGGGAGGGTCCGGGTGGGCGTCTGACCATGGTGGCGGCTCCGGCGCGGGACGTGGACCCCACTCCATCAATGTCTTAGTCCCTCCTCCTCGCGTCCTAGGATAGTCCACCCTCACCGCCGACCATGGCCTAGTAGTCCTCACCCAGAATCCACCTGGACTGAGGGGCAGCTCGGGACTGAGGGGCAGCTCGGGACTGAGGGGCAGCTCGGGACTGAGGGGCAGCTCGGAACTGAGGGGCAGCTCGGGACTGAGGGGCAGCTCGGGACTGAGGGGCAGCTCGGAACTGAGGGGCAGCTCGGGTCTGAGGGGCAGCTCGGGTCTGAGGGGCAGCTCGGGTCTGAGGGGCAGCTCGGGTCTGAGGGGCAGCTCGGGACTGAGGGGCAGCTCGGGACTGAGGGGCAGCTCGGGACTGAGGGGCAGCTCGGGACTGAGGGGTAGCTCGGGACTGAGGGGAAGCTCAGCACTAAGGGGAAGCTCAGCACTGAGGGGAAGCCCAGCACTGAGAGGAAGCTCAGGCAGGTAGTTTGATCCGGCATATCCTGGCTGGCTGGCGGTTCCGGCAGATCCTGGCTGACTGGCAGATCTGGAAGAGTCTGGTTGACTGGCAGATCTGGAAGAGTCTGGCTGACTGGCAGATCTGGAAGAGTCTGGCTACTGGCAGATCTGGAAGAGTCTGGCTGACTGGCAGATCTGAAAGAGTCTGGCTGACTGGCAGATCTGGAAGAGTCTGGCTGACTGGCAGATCTGGAAGAGTCTGGCTGACTGGCAGATCTGGAAGAGTCTGGCTGACTGGCAGATCTGGAAGAGTCTGGCTGACTGGCAGATCTGGAAGAGTCTGGCTGACTGGCAGATCTGGAAGAGTCTGGCTGACTGGCAGATCTGGAAGAGTCTGGCTGACTGGCAGATCTGGCTGACTGGCAGATCTGGAAGAGTCTGGCTGCACTGAACAGGCAGGAGACTCCGGCAGCGCTGGAGAGGAGAAAGGCTCTAACAGCGCTAAACAGGCGGGAGACTCCGACAGCGCTGGAGAGGAGGAAGGCTCTGGCAGCGCTAGATAAGCGGGAGACTCCGGCAGCGCTGGAGAGGAGGAAGACTCTGGCAGCGCTGGACAGGCGAGGCGCACTGTAGGCCTGATGCGTGGTGCTGGCACTGGTGGTACTGGGCCGAGAACACGCACAGGAAGCCTGGTGCGGGGAGCTGCCACCGGAGGGCTGATGCGTGGAGATGGTACTGGATAGACCGGACCGTGCAGGCGCACTGGAGCTCTTGAGCAACGAGCCTGCCCAACCTTACCTGTCTCGATGCCCACTCTAGCCCGGCCGATACGAGGAGCTGGTGTGTACCGCACCGGGCTGTGCACCCGCACTGGAGACACCGTGCGCACCACAGCATAACACGGTGCCTGCCCGGTCTCTCTAGCCCCCCGGTAAGCACAGGGAGTTTGCGCAGGTCTCCTACCTGGCGTAGCCATACTCCCTGTTAGCCCCCCCCCCCCCCCCAATACATTTTGGGGGCTGACTCCTGGGCTTCCTTGCGCACCGCCGTGCTTGCTTCGCCAACTCCATTCTACTATAACCCTCTTCGCACTGCTCCAGCGAATCCCAGGCGGGCTCCTTGCACTCTCCCTGGGTCGACCGCCCACCTGTCTATTTCCTCCCAAGTAGTGTAGTCCCGATATTGTTGCTCCTGCTGCCGCTGTTGCTTCTCCTCATACCAACGCCTCTCAGCTCTCGCCGCCTCCAGTTCTTCTTTGGGGCTGCGATATTCTCCAGGCTGATCCCAGGGTCCTTCTCCGAACAATTCATCCTCCCATGTCCATTCCTCTCTTTGTTGCTTCTGCTGTCGCTGCCTGTCACCACGCTGCTTGGTCCTGGTGTGGTGGGTGATTCTGTTACGGCTTTCTTCTATCTCCTCCTCGGACGAGGAGGTGTAGCAAGGATCGGACCAAAATGCAGCGTGGTAATTTTCATACATGTTTAATAATCGAATAAACACGAACAATACAAAACAACAAACGTAACGTGAAAACCTACACAGCCTATCTGGTGACAACAAACACAGAGACAGGAACAATCACCCACGAAACACTCAAAGAATATGGCTGCCTAAATATGGTTCCCAATCAGAGACAACGATAATCACCTGCCTCTCATTGAGAACCAATTCAGACAGCCATAGACTTACCTAGAGAACCCCACTAAGCCACAATCCCAATACCTACTAAAACCCCAAGACAAAACACACCACATGAATAAACCCATGTCATCCCCTGGCCTGACCAAAATAACAAAGACAGCACAAAATACTTCGACCAGGGCGTGACACTGGTTTGCGCTTAGTGGGACTATCATTTGTTTTTCAGCAGGACAATGACCCAAAACACCTTCAGGCTGTGTTAGGGCTATTTGACCAAAAAGGAGAGTGATGGAGTGCTGCTTCAGATGACCTGGCCTCCACAATCACCCGACCTCAACCCAATTGAGATGGTTTGGGATGAATTGGACCGCAGAGTGAAGGAAAAGCAGCCAATAAGTGCTCAGCATATGTGGGAACTTCTTCAAGACGGTTGGAAAAGCACTCCAGGTGAAGCTGGTTGAGAGAATGCCAAGAGTGTGTGAAGCTGTCATCAAGGCAAAGGGTGGCTACTTTGAAGAATCCAAAATATATTTTGATTTGTTTACCACTTTTTTTGGTTACTACATGATTCTGTATGTGTTTTCATAGTTTAAGATTATTCTACAATGTAGAAAATAGTAAAAATAAAGACAAACCCTGGAATGAGTTGGTGTGTCCAAACTTTTAACTGGTACTGTATATCTCTTTCATGTTTTTACATTCAGTTACAAAAAGTATCTTTCTTACCACTTCTTCCATAGTTAAACATGTAAGGAAAGATTGTTTTTAAATCAAAAGGGATGCTGTAAAAAATGTATTGAATTCAAATGGATTTACCTACAAAGCACTACAGCCACTCTATGATGACCAGTTCTGCTCTTTTATTGAGGGATCTAGTCTAGATTAAACCTCATAGGAAGACAGTTTTATCATGTGGGGGTTTTATTCAGGTCTCTGTTTAACTAGATACTCTGTTTGTCTTTGGCAGGAGAGAGACCAGACTCTCGCTATGACAGCAGGAAGAGTAATTTGGGGGAACCAGACCCAGAGACGCCCAAACCAGCGAGACAACACCACTGCTCCCACTGTGAAAAAATATATTTTCTGGATCAGGAGACTTAAAAGCTCATGAGAGGACACACACAGGTGAAAAGCCTTTCCAATGCTCCCAGTGTGAAAAGAGTTTTGTTCAGTTAGGAAGCCTGAAGGAGCATGAGTGGATGCACACAGGAGAAAAGCCTTATCACTGTTCCCAGTGTAAAAATAGGTTTTCACGAGTAGGGGACCTAAAAGCTCATGAGAGGACACACACAGGAGAAAAGCCTTTTCAATGCTCCCAGTGTAAAAAGAGTTTTACTGTGTTAGCTAATCTGAAAAGGCATGAGAGAATACACACAGGAGAAAATCCGTATCACTCTTCCCACTGTGGAATGAGTTTTATTCAGTTAGCAAGCCTGAAGGCGCATGAGTGGACACACACAGAAGAAAAGCCTTTCCAGTGTTCCCAGTGTAGAAAGATTTTTACCCTGTTGGCTAACCTGAAAAGGCATGAGAGAAAACACACAGGAGAAAAGCCTTACCACTGCTTCCAATGTGAAAAGAGATTTTCCCAATCAGGGAACCTAAAAGCTCATGAATGGACACACACGGGAGAAGAACCTTTCCATTGTTCCCAGTGTAGAAAGCGTTTTACCGTGTTAGCTAACCTGAAAAGGCATGAGAGAATACACACAGGAGAAAAGCCTCATCACTGTTCCCACTGTGGAATGAGTTTTATTCAGTCAAGGAGCTTGAAGAAGCATGAGTCGACACACACAGGAGAAAAGCCTTTCCAATGTTCCCATTGTGGAAACAGTTTTACTCAGAGAGGGCACCTACAAGAGCATGAGAGAATACACACAGGAGAAAAGCCTTACCACTGCTCCAAGTGTAAAAATAGATTTTCCAGAGTAGTGGACCTAAAAGCTCATGAGAGGAAACACACAGCAGACAATCCTTTCCACTGTTCCCATTGTAGAAATAGTTGTACAGTGTTAGCTACCCTGAAAAGGCATGAGAGAAAACACACAGACGAAAAGCCGGGTACCGATGACGTGGATGTCGATTTAAGGCAGCCGCCCGCACCTCTCCGATTCAGAGGGGTTGGGTTAAATGCGGAAGACATATTTCATTTTAATGCCTTCAGTTGTACAAATGACTAGGAATCCCCCTTTGCCTATAGAGCTTTGCTTTAAACATGAGAGAAATATTAGATATTATGTTCTGCATTATAATTATTATTATGGCGGCCACCAAGTTAAGAAATTATGGTATTTTCTGAAAACTGACTTCAGGTTTTTGAGGAATCTAGTCTCGCAGGAAGACAGTTTTATTTTATGGAGGTTTAATTCAGTTCTCTTCTTAGTATTTAACTAAATACTCTGTCTTTGGTATGAGAGGGACTAGACTTATCACTGTTCCCACTTTGGAATTAGTTTTATTCAGTTAGGGAGCCTGAAGGAGCATGAGTGGACAAACACATGAGAGAAGCCATACCACTGCTCCCAGCGTTAAAAAATGATTTTCACGAGTAGGAGACCTAAAAGCTCACGAGAGGACACACACAGGAGAAAAGCCTTTCCAATACTCCCAGTGTGTAAAGAATTTTGTCTGGTTAAGGAGCCTGAATGAGCATAAGAAGACACACACCAAAAAAGCCCTACCACTGCTCTCTTTCTGTGTGGAAGGACATTTTCCCAATCACAGAACCTGAAATCACATGAGAGAATAAAGGCGCTGTGTTCTGACTTATATTTTCTGACTGTGAAATTGTGTTTTTGTTTATGCCACATGAAATCATATTGTTTATGATTATACCTGTCTATATAAGGTCCCACTGTTGACAATGCCCATCAGAGCAAACACCAAGCAATGAGGTCGAAGAAATTGTCCATAGAGCTCCGAGACAGGATTGTGTCGATTCACAGATCTGGGGAAGGGTACCAAAAAATGTCTTCAGCATTGAAGATCCCCAAGAACAGTTGTCACCATCATTCTAGAATGGAAGAAGTTTGGAACCACCAAGACTCTACCTAGAGCTGGCTGGCCGTGCGCCAAACTGAGAAATGGGGGTAGAAGGGCCTTGGTCAGGGAGGTGACCAAGAACCCGATGGTCACTCTGACAGAGCTCCACAGTTCCTCTGTGTAGATGGGAGAACCTTCCAGAAGGACAACCATCTCTGCAATACTCCACCAATCAGACCTTTACAGTAGAGTGGCCAGACGGAAACCACTCTTCAGTAATAACAACAGGACAGCCCGCTTGGAACCAAAAGCATCTATATTGTTCTCGTTCCAGCACATCTGTTGCTTCACCAACTTGTTATCCCTTTCGTCTGCACTACTTGCTGTCATTTCCCTTCCTGATTTTCCTCTCTTGGATGTCTCCACCATGCTCCTACTCTGTCAGTAATTCCTCCCTGGTTTATTAATTGGTAGTCAAACAACAATATATTCAAGGTGCTGCACATTATATTCCAAATCTAGAATTAGAATGGTCATTATGTTTCCATGATTTCAACAGTTCACCAGTTAACTAAGTCTATAATGTTGACACCAAGGATGTTGTTAGATTTGCGTCAATTCGAATCTGGTATCAGAATAAATATGACAATGAGTCACCGATTTTATACTATGTATTTTTTATTAGCCAAGCAATAAGTGGTAAATGCAATTTTCGTATATACGGGCTCTCTGTCCCACCTCGCAGGGCAAAACAGAGAACTGACAAGATGTATGTAAATAGTATTCTTTATACTGTGATAGACAGTTCCAACCCGTCTGTTGGCCTATCACAGTAGAGACTGGGCGTGGTTTAAACTTTCTCATACCGTTATCTCGCACCTGGCTCCTGTTATCTAACAAAAGACTGCTTGTTCTCGCAACACCCCGCTCTGAATGTGCCCCCCTCCCAACTCATTGAACAGTTCCTGTCTTCATGCTTCTCTGTATTTTTCCATCATGAGAAAGTCCCATGGCCTTGAAACTGTTAACAATGTTTCAAGTCAGCTATGTTGCATAACACATACATACATACATCCACACAAGCCAACAGCAGATAATATTCAATCATATATATGGTAATGGGCTATAGTGCATAACACAGAAACCTCATAATGTGGACACCAAGGATGTGGACACCAAGGAACTTGAAGCTCTCAACCTGCTCCACTACAACCCCTTTGATGAGAATGGGGGCGTGCTCTGTGTTTAGTCCCAGTGTCCTTCACTTAGTGATGAGCTTTGAGGGACTATGGTGTTGGACGCTGAGCTGTAGTCGATGAATAGCATTCTCACATGGGTTTTCCTTTTGTCCAGGTGGGAAAGCGCAGAGTGGAGTGCAATAGAGATTGCATCATCTGTGGATCTGTTGGGGCGGTATGCAAATTGGAGTGGGTCTAGGGTTTCTGGGATAATTGTGTTGATGTGAGCCATGACCAGCCTTTCAAAGCACTTCATGGCTACAGACGTGAGTGCTATGGGTCAGAAGTAATTTAGGTAGGTTGCCTTAATCCCTGTGCTCAAGAACACTATGGTGGTCTGCTTGAAACATATTGGTATTACAGACTCAGACAGGGGATGAAAATGTCAGTGAAGACCCTTGCCAGTTGGTCAGCGCATGCTTGGAGTACACGTCCTGGTAATCCGTCTGGCCCTGCGGCCTTGTGAATGTTAACCTGTTTAAAGATCACGGAGAGCGTGATCACAAAGTCGTCCGAAACTGCTGATGCTCTCATGCATGTTTCAGTGTTACTGACCTCGACGCGAGCATAGAAGTTATTTAGCTCATCTTGTAGGTTTGTGTCACTGGGCAGCTATCGGCTGTGCTTCCCTTTGTAGTCTGATGTGGCAAGCCCTGCCACATCCGACGAGGGTTGGAGCCAATGTTCAAGGGGTATAGCAATCTCCCCTAGGGTAGCAGTAATACGTTGAGATTTGTCCACAAAGATTTGTTACCCCTCCCATAGTTGGCTCATTATTGGGATTCATTGCTGATTCCTACCTGTGGCTCACTCTGAAGTGTCTATTGATTCAGGTTAAGGGCCCTGTTGGAGACTGGTGGTTGGTAGCGGAGTCGAGGGAACAAGCAGGGTTGGACACGACCATGTTATTATCCCACACAGTCTCTGTGGTTCATATGAACCCCGTTCCTGGGAATTAGATTTGATTAGAAATTGTCCCAGTCTGTTACCACAGAAGGGGTCCGTTTGTCCCATTTCCAGCTAGGTTAGGCGCATTGTCATTTCCAGAGTCAGTTTAGTCAGTTTTGGTACTGTGGATATGTAGCTTGTTTTTGGTCACAGAATGGCTGAATAAGTGCAACATTTTACCTGGAGCTAACTATGCAGAGCATAGCGCATGTTGAATGACTTTAGCTTCCCTCCAGGCCTGAGGACACACGCTCTCTAGTAGGCTTAAATTAAAGATACGGAAAATAGGAGTGGCAATATAGTCCGCTATTATCCTCAGTAATTTTCCATCTAGATTGTCAGACCCCGTTGGACAACAATCATTTTTTCAACTCTTCCACACTGACTTTACGGAATTCTAAATTACAATGCTTTCTTTCACAATTTGGTCAGATATACTTGGAAGTGTAGTGTGAGCGTTTGTTGCTGGTATGTCATGCCTACGTTTGCTAATCTTGCCAATGAAAAAATCATAAAAGTAGCGGGCTTTGTGATGAATGAGCCATCTGATTCAGTAAATTTTTTCCCAACATTATACAGTGCCTTGCGAAAGTATTCGGCCCCCTTGAACTTTGCGTCCTTTTGCCACATTTCTGGCTTCAAACATAAAGATATAAAACTGTATTTTTTTGTGAAGAATCAACAACAAGTGGGACACAATCATGAAGTGGAACAACATTTATTGGATATTTCAAACTTTTTTAACAAATCAAAAACTGAAAAATTGGGCGTGCAAAATTATTCAGCCCCTTTACTTTCAGTGCAGCAAACTCTCTCCAGAAGTTCAGTGAGGTTCTCTGAATGATCCAATGTTGACCTAAACGACTAATGATGATAAATACAATCCACCTGTGTGTAATCAAGTCTCCGTATAAATGCACCTGCACTGTGATAGTCTCAGAGGTCCGTTAAAAGCACAGAGAGCATCATGAAGAACAAGGAACACACCAGGCAGGTCCGAGATACTGTTGTGAAGAAGTTTAAAGCCGGATTTGGATACAAAAAGATTTCCCAAGCTTTAAACATCCCAAGGAGCACTGTGCAAGCGATAATATTGAAATGGAAGGAGTATCAGACCACTGCAAATCTACCAAGACCTGGCCGTCCCTCTAAACTTTCAGCTCATACAAGGAGAAGACTGATCAGAGATGCAGCCAAGAGGCCCATGATCACTCTGGATGAACTGCAGAGATCTACAGCAGAGGTGGGAGACTCTGTCTATAGGACAACAATCAGTCGTATATTGCACAAATCTGGCCTTTATGGAAGAGTGGCAAGAAGAAAGCCATTTCTTAAAGATATCCATAAAAAGTGTTGTTTAAAGTTTGCCACAAGCCACCTGGGAGACACACCAAACATGTGGAAGAAGGTGCTCTGGTCAGATGAAACCAAAAATTGAACTTTTTGGCAACAATGCAAGATGTTATGTTTGGCGTAAAAGCAACACAGCTGAACACACCATCCCCACTGTCAAACATGGTGGTGGCAGCATCATGGTTTGGGCCTGCTTTTCTTCAGCAGGGACAGGGAAGATGGTTAAAATTGATGGGAAGATGGATGGAGCCAAATACAGGACCATTCTGGAAGAAAACCTGATTGAGACTGGGACGGAGATTTGTCTTCCAACAAGACAATGATCCAAAACATAAAGCAAAATCTACAATGGAATGGTTCAAAAATAAACATATCCAGATGTTAGAATGGCCAAGTCAAAGTCCAGACCTGAATCCAATTTCATTAATGCGTGCAGCGTCTGGTTGCTCCTCATTACACACCACAGAGCAGCAAATATTCTTTACATCGTCAACATAGGAATCACGTGTTTTATTAAATATTTGAGACACACAAATGACTCGAGGGAACCAGAGATCAAGATAGCCTAACCATAAGGAAAAAAAACTCTACCTCCTCCCGCTTACTGCGGGCCTTCGTAAATTCTGACGTTATGCTCCTGAAGTTTCCAGTTTCCAGCACTCCATTTGGAGTGCCTATTTATCTGACCATTTCTACTGATCTAGTGCCTGTTATGATTTTCATATTCACATTATACTTGAACAGTTTAATTTATAATCATATCTGAAAATCATTGTCTGTGATTAATCTACATTCTATATAAATGAAAATTATACAAATCTAAATAACTTTTATTGCCATTGCCAACTATGTAAAAATAGCCTACATAAAGCCAACAAATAAAAACATCTAGAAAATATCCAGATAAAAATAAATTACATTGGCTGCACATGGCCTGTCTACATAGAACTTTAAACAGTGTACCTTCTGTCACGGCTCCTCCTCTGCAGTGCAGGGGCGGTTTCTCCTGCAGGCAGAGGAGGGTCGTTAGTGATTGGAGTCACCTGGGCTCTAAGTATTTAAACTGTGTCACTAATCACTTCTCTCTTTCTCTCTCTGCTCCTCCAGGTATGATCCTGTTTTGTTTGTTCTTTTGTAGTTTTGCATAGTTTTCACTCAGTCATTCACACACACAGATTCACGCATCCATGCACTTTACATACACCTTACATTATGATACTTCCACACCTCATACCCTTTTCTTAGGTTAAAGTTAATAGTTTTGGTTTACAATAAAGATTTTTTTTTAAAATTGGCCTATACCTGTTGTTCGCGTCCTCTCATTTTTGCCACAGGCTATGAGCCGGCCTGTGACAAGTGGGGGCTCATCCGTAAGTTAAAGTTAATTGTACTTTAGTCTTACTTTAGTATTTTAGTTTACTTTAACATTTTGTTATAGTTGGTTAAGGTTTTGTCTAGATTGTCTGTCTTATTATTGATATGTTTGTTTATTTGTAATTTGGCTTATTTGATTATTGTTTTGTAGTTAACTTGGGTCAGTTCAGATTGCCAACATTTTTTTTGTTTGAGGGGATGTTTTGGTTGGGCCAATATTGGAGAGCGCATTGAGAGCCATGTGTTCTTTTGGTTCAGTTAGCTTGGTAGCTAAATTTGGTTAGCAATTCACTGGGTTTTTCTGGGTTTTGTTCAGGTGGGAGTCCTCTCATGTTCAGGCTTATCAGCGAGTGTCAATAGGAGGCTCGTGGTGTTTTTGTTTTAGGTGGCAGTGAACGTGGGTAGAGCATCCTTTTCCCTTACATCGGCTCGGGAGCCCCTCTGTGGTTATGGGAGGGACCGCCATGACTATGTTGTTGCAATGTGTACTTACAGGTAAAGCACGTGAGGCTTTTACAGCACTGAGTGTAGCTGACAGTAAAGTTATTGCTAAAGTTAAATCAGCAGTTCTGAAGGTCTACGAGCTTGTGCCAGAGGCATATCGTCAACGTTTTCGTTACAGGAAAAAGTTAGCTTCACAAACCTATTCTGAGTTTGTTCGTGATTTGACTTCTGCATTTAATCGTTAGTGTACAGCTTCTGAAGTTAGTACTTTTGAGGGTCTGTCTAATTTGATCGTGTTAGAACAGTTCAAAAAAATCTGTGTCTGACCAGGTTGCTACATACATGAATGAACGTAAAGTTAAGTCTCCAAGTGATACAGCAATCCTTGCAGATGAGTACAGGTTAACACATAAAAGCCATTTTGAGTCAAACAGTGACGACATGTACCATAAAAATAACTTTACTCCTAGGAATAGTAGGTCACCTTTTTCTGGGGCTTCTTTCCAAAGGCCTCAGCAGAAGTTTGGGTCTGGAGGACTTAAAGCACCGGTTAATGATAATACCTGTCGCTACTGTTTAGTTGAAGGACATTGGAAGAAAGATTGTCCTCTGCTTAAATTTAAAAAAAAGTCAGGTCAAGTTAAACCTGCTGTGATGGCAAGTCCTGTTGCAGCCTCTGACCACCAGGGTGAGCTTTTTCAGCCACTCGTTGAGTTTGATTCAAATCAAATCAAATTTTATTTGTCACATACACATGGTTAGCAGATGTTAATGCGAGTGTAGCAAAATGCTTGTGCTTCTAGTTCCGACAATGCAGTAATAACCAACAAGTAATCTAACTAACAATTCCAAAACTACTGTCTTGTACACAGTGTAAGGGGATAAAGAATATGTACATAAGGATATATGAATGAGTGATGGTACAGAGCAGCATAGGCAAGATACAGTAGATGGTATCGAGTACAGTATATACATATGAGATGAGTATGTAAACAAAGTGGCATAGTTAAAAGTGGCTAGTGATACATGTATTACATAAGGATACAGTCGATGATATAGAGTACAGTATATACGTATGCATATGAGATGAATAATGTAGGGTAAGTAACATTATATAAGGTAGCATTGTTTAAAGTGGCTAGTGATATATTTACATCATTTCCCATCAATTCCCATTATTAAAGTGGCTGGAGTTGAGTCAGTGTCAGTGTGTTGGCAGCAGCCACTCAATGTTAGTGGTGGCTGTTTAACAGTCTGATGGCCTTGAGATAGAAGCTGTTTTTCAGTCTCTCGGTCCCAGCTTTGATGCACCTGTACTGACCTCGCCTTCTGGATGATAGCGGGGTGAACAGGCAGTGGCTCGGGTGGTTGATGTCCTTGATGATCTTTATGGCCTTCCTGTGACATCGGGTGGTGTAGGTGTCCTGGAGGGCAGGTAGTTTGCCCCCGGTGATGCGTTGTGCAGACCTCACTACCCTCTGGAGAGCCTTACGGTTGAGGGCGGAGCAGTTGCCGTACCAGGCGGTGATACAGCCCGCCAGGATGCTCTCGATTGTGCATCTGTAGAAGTTTGTGAGTGCTTTTGGTGACAAGCCGAATTTCTTCAGCCTCCTGAGGTTGAAGAGGCGCTGCTGCGCCTTCTTCACAATGCTGTCTGTGTGAGTGGACCAATTCAGTTTGTCTGTGATGTGTATGCCGAGGAACTTAAAACTTGCTACCCTCTCCAATACTGTTCCATCGATGTGGATAGGGGGGTGTTCCCTCTGCTGTTTCCTGAAGTCCACAATCATCTCCTTAGTTTTGTTGACGTTGAGTGTGAGGTTATTTTCCTGACACCACACTCCGAGGGCCCTCACCTCCTCCCTGTAGGCCGTCTCGTCGTTGTTGGTAATCAAGCCTACCACTGTTGTGTCGTCCGCAAACTTGATGATTGAGTCGGAGGCGTGCGTGGCCACGCAGTCGTGGGTGAACAGGGAGTACAGGAGAAGGCTCAGAACGCACTCTTGTGGGGCCCCAGTGTTGAGGATCAGCGGGGAGGAGATGTTGTTGCCTACCCCTTACCACCTGGGGGCGGCCCGTCAGGAAGTCCAGTACCCAGTTGCACAGGGCTGGGTCGAGACCCAGGGTCTCGAGCTTGATGACGAGCTTGGAGGGTACTATGGTGTTGAATGCTGAGCTGTAGTCAATGAACAGCATTGTCACATAGGTATTCCTCTTGTCCAGATGGGTTAGGGCAGTGTGCAGTGTGGTTGAGATTGCATCGTCTGTGGACCTATTTGGGCGGTAAGCAAATTGGAGTGGGTCTAGGGTGTCAGGTAGGGTGGAGGTGATATGGTCCTTGACTAGTCTCTCAAAGCACTTCATGATGACGGAAGTGAGTGCTACGGGGCGGTAGTCGTTTAGCTCAGTTACCTTAGCTTTCTTGGGAACAGGAACAATGGTGGCCCTTTTGAAGCATGTGGGAACAGCAGACTGGTATAGGGATTGATTGAATATGTCCGTAAACACACCGGCCAGCTGGTCTGCGCATGCTCTGAGGGCGCGGCTGGGGATGCCGTCTGGGCCTGCAGCCTTGCGAGGGTTAACACGTTTAAATGTCTTACTCACCTCGGCTGCAGTGAAGGAGAGACCTGATTAAAAGCAGTGGTTCGCGCTTTCAGTTTCACGCGAATGCTGCCATCAATCCACGGTTTATGGTTAGGGAATGTTTTAATCGTTGCTATGGGAACAACATCTTCAACGCACGTTCTAATGAACTCGCACACCGAATCAGCGTATTCGTCAATGTTGTTGTCTGACGCAATACGAAACATGTCCCAGTCCACGTGAAGGAAGCAGTCTTGGAGTGTGGAGTCAGCTTGGTCGGACCAGCGTTGGACAGACCTCAGCATGGGAGCCTCTTGTTTTAGTTTCTGTCTGTAGGCAGGGATCAACAAAATGGAGTCGTGGTCAGCTTTTCCGAAAGGGGGGCGGGGCAGGGCCTTATATGCGTCGCGGAAGTTAGAGTAACAATGATCCAAGGTCTTTCCACCCCTGGTTGCGCAATCGATATGCTGATAAAATTTAGGGAGTCTTGTTAAAAGTCTTCCCACTGTGATTTTTCAGCCTTTATTTCAGATGGTGTAGTGTCCCTGGAAGATGCAACCAAAATGTTTCAATCAAGATCTTATTAAGAGAGACTGGAGCTTTAGATGATTTAATCTGGAATCTGTTTTGCCGTTCTCTAAAGAGTCTGATACTGGCAGTTGTGTAATGGTATGTGGTATGGTATTAGTTCCATTCTCTTGTCCTTTACATGAAGTTACCCTAAAATGTGGTCTGGTAGAGGGTGATGTTGGGGTTAGACCCCAGTTGCCAGTAGAGGGAGTCAACATGATTTTGGGGAATGACTTGGCAGGTAGTAAGGTGTGGGCAGATGGCAAACTAAACATCTGTAAGAAGCAACCTTCAGTGTCACCTGCAAGGGAATCGCGGGATCAAAACTGTATGTCTCCTGGGGTGCGGTTACCTGCACAGCCTCTCGTAAGGAGATTGAGAGTAAGCCAGAAAGTCCTGAGTTGCCAGTCAAACTCCAGACAGAACAGTTGACTAGTTCTAGAGATTCATTGATGGCTGAGCAAAAGGCCGATACTAACTTGGCTGATCTGTTTGATAAAGTTGTTCCTGATTCAGTGGTGAGGAATAGTGCTCAGTGTTATTTTCTTCTTGATGGGCTGTTGGTCAGGAAATGGGTTCCACACTATGATCAGGGTCTAGGAGAACCAGTCTTTCAAATAGTTGTGCCTACTACTTTGCGAAATAAAGTGTTGCAAAATGCACATGGTGATGTGGCAGGTCATATGGGTGTTCGCAAAACTTATGATCGCATACTTTGTAATTTTTTTTCTGGCCATGTTTAAAGCGGGATGTATCTCAGTTTATTAAAACTTGTGATATGTGTCAGCGCAGAAGCAAGCCAAACCAGGTTGTAAAGCCAGCACCTTTGTATCCAATACCAGCCATAGGGCAACCTTTTGAGCATCTTATTATCGATTGTGTTGGGCCTTTACCAAGGTACAAGTCAGGTCATAGCTACTTATTAACTGTTCTGTGTCAAGCAACCAGATATCCGGCAGCTTTTTCCTTGCGTACCATAACTTCAAAATCAGTGGTTAAAGCGTTAACTCAATTTATTTCAACATTTGGGATTCCAAAAATCATCCAGTCAGATCTAGGGTCTAACTTTACCTCTCATTTATTTGCTCAGGTTCTCAAACAGCTTAAAGTTAAACACAACAAGTCTAATGCGTTCCATGCCCAGAGCCAGGGAGCTTTGGAACGTTTTCATCAAACTTTAAAATCCTTGCTTCGTGCATACTGTACAGAACTGTCTGCAGATTGGGGGGAGGGGTTACCTTGGCTGTTACTAGCTGCTTGTGAAGTAGTGCAGGAAAGCACAGGGTTTAGCCCAAATGACTTAGTGTTTGGTCATAAGGTGCGTGGACCTTTAGCAGTGTTGCAGGATGGTTGTTTGCCTGAGGAACCACCTCAGAACATTATTGACTATGTAAATAGTTTTAGGTTGAAGTTGTATAGGGCTGGTGAACTGGCGAAAGAAACTAAAATCTTAACGGAAAATTAAACTGAAATATGACGGACAGGCTGAGCTGCGTGAGTTTAGTCCCGGTGATCGTGTACTTGCTCTTCTGCCTCTTGTAAGTTCACCCTTTCAGGCAAAATATTGTGGTCCTTTTAATGTGTTGCGTAAAGTGTCAGATTTGAACTCTTATTGAAACCCCTAGTCATAGGAAGTCCTCTAAATTATGCCATGTGAACCTGTTAAAATGTTATCCCTCCCGTGATCTAAGCAAAGTAGAAGGCACTCCAGCGGTGAGGTCAGCATTGACTGCTGCTCCAGTCACTGCATCTTGTGGCTTTAATTTGGTGGAGGGGGGAGAAGAGGAGGACGTTAGGGTTTCGGATGAGGTCTTACAAGGTCGGTTGAAAAACTCCCAGACTTTGCAAAACCTTGGTTTTGGTAGATCATTTAGACGTGACGAATTGGTAGCTCTTATTAGAAACTACCCCGTTTTGTTTTCTGACACTCCATCACAAACCCACTTAATTGAGCATGATATAGACATCGGAGATGCTAAGCCTATCAAACAGAGATTTTATTGTGTATCTGAGAAGAGATTGAAACTGGAAAACGAGGTGCAGTATATGTTGGACAATGGTATTGTCATCTAGTCAAACTCCTGGGAGGAGTATGTTTGGAGAGTGCAAGCCCTGTTTGAAAGACTGGTGTGGGATAGGTTGACTATTAATTTGGGCAAAATGTGAGTTTGCCAAGTCACATACCTAGGCAAGGTTGTTGGTCAGGGTTTTGTCTGTCCCGTGGAAGCCAAGGTCCAGGCTATGAAGCAGTTCCCACAGCCCTCCACAAAGAAAGAACTGATGCGCTTCCTGGGAATGGCGGGGTACTACCGTGCTTTCTGTAAACTTTTCAGTAGTAGTGTCCCCCCTGACCAATCTGAAGGCCAAGGCTGAATTTCTGGTCCACCCAGTGTCAAGAGGCTCTTAAGTTAAGTTAAGGCTCTTTTGTGTTTGGCACCTGTATTGGCAGCACCAAATTTTGGGAAACCTTTCAAATTGCAGGTAGACGCCAGTCAAATCGGCGCTGGGGCTGTGCTTCTCCAGGAGAATGATAACAATGTTGAGTGTCCAGTCAGTTTCTTCTCCCGGAAATGTAATAAGTATAATTATGTGATTGAAAAGGAGGCTTTAGGTCTCATTTGGGCTTTACAGCACTTCGAGATCTATGTTGGTTCTGGTTTGACCCCTTTAACTGTGTTCACTGACCACAACCCACTTATTTTTCTGAGGTCCCTGCAAAATCCCAACCAGCGCCTGATGCGTTGGGCTTTGTTCTTGCAACCATTCAACCTTGATATCATTGCTGATGCTCTGTCCCGTGCTCCTTTAACTTAGTTTGTATCTTCTCTCTGCTGACCCCTACGGGCTGTATGCGCCTCGTTTCTCTTAAATTTCTCCCCAGGTACCAGGGCTGCCGAGTTTGAGGGGTGGACAGTTAGTTGGGGGACACGGGGCTACTACTAGGAGCCGGGACTGGTATCCTTTTTTTTGGGGGGGGGGGGGGGGGGGGGGGGGGTTCATTTGAATAGTTTTGAATATGTTGGAGGAAGTTGGGTTGAGGGTGGGACCCTCATTTTAAGGAGGGGGGTGTCACGGCTCCTCCTCTGCAGTGCAGGGGTGGTTCCTCCTGCAGGCAGAGGGTGGTCATTAGTGATTGGAGTCACCTGGGCTCTAAGTATTTAAACTGTCACTAATCTCTACTCTCTCTCTCTGCTCCTCCTCTAGGTATGAACCTGTTTTGTTTGTTCTTTTGTAGTTTTGCATAGTTTTCACTCAGTCATTCACGCATCCATGCACTTTACATACACCTTACATTATGATACTTCCCACACCTCATACCTTTTTCTTAAGTTAAAGTTAATAGTTTGTTTACAATAAAGTTTTTTTTTTTTATTGGCCTATACTTGTTGTTCGCGTCCCCTCATTTTTGCCACAGGCTGTGAGCTGGCCTGTGACACAACTATCACCTAGGTCTGTCCGAAAGGTGATAGCAACATTGTATAAAATAGTCTGGGCCCTCAGAGTTTCCCGCACCAGTGAGTTTGGGACAGACACAGCTGTAGGCTATTTGTGAAAGGGATAAGAGGTAATCAGGTATTGTATGACATTTCCACTGGATCAGAGCATTACATTTTTCCCTTTCATGTCGAGTGGTTATCAAGAGTGAGAGCTGGAAATATTTTACTAAAATCAATAGTTCCTCAAAGTATTTTGTAAGACTTTGTTTACTTGCTGTTTGAGGTGAAGATAAATTTACTTTGAGGAGCTCCACAAATCATTAGTGGTGGTGTGTAAATACTATCCAACATCCCCAAATAGCTGCATCGCTCTCTGCATCGCTCTCTGCCCTCTGTTCGCTAAAACACAATTTGGTTGCAGAAACTCCTCCATGCTAATGCGGAAATCCCTAGTTATACCAATACCATAGACCTACTGTAGGAGCCATAACGTCACCTAACAACAACATAGACCTACAGAACGGTACACTGCTTAGGATTTCAACAACTTTAAAAACGTATTTCTAGCATACGATCGATGTTACTACTAATGTGAGAACAAGACAAAATATGACTATTGTTGTTCACTTGACTGTCTTAAGACAAATGTCAAATAATTAACATTCATTACAGACGTCATTGTTTGTACAACATAATGGCTAGGCTGTAGACATCACCTTTTTACAGTGGATTTTTGCTGTTGTGGGCCTTAAACCATCTGAACTTTTGTTCACACAGAGAGACGGGACTATCGTGGATCCTCTGGAGAGCCTCAACAACATTATGATGCTGACGAGGCAAAGCAGAGTCTCTCCACATCAGAACACCTCAAACACCAGCAGAGACCCACAGAAAATAAATATCTGCTGCTTTAACTGTGGGAAAGATTGCAAATCTTCATCAGAACTTAAAATACACCAGCGAGTACACACTAGAGAGAAACCTTACTGCTCCTCCGACTGTGGGAACCTTTTCTCGGGATCAAATTCACTAAAAGTACACTTGAGAATTCACACTGGAGTGAAATCTCACTGCTGCTCTGACTGTGGGAAACTTTGCAAAGATTCATCAGAACTTAAAATACACCAGCGAGTACACACAGGGGAGAAATCTCATACCTGTAATCAATGTGAGAAGTGTTTTACTCAGTCAAGCTGCCTGAAATCACACCAGAAAATACAAACTGTAGAGAAACCTTAAAGCTGTGCTTAATGTGGGAATTGTTTTGTTGCATCTAGCCATCTGACTATACACCAGAGAACACACACAGGAGAGAATCCTCATAGCTGTGATCAATGTGGGAAGAGATACTCTGATAAAAGATCTCTGATCAAACATCAGAAAATACATGTAGTTTCATATCAATGAAATAATGTCACAATAGAGAATTGTTTAACATTGTAGAAGGAGTATTTTAATGTCACAAAGTATAACCCTAAACGTTTGCCCCCTGTTCTATTGATTTCAACATATGGATATTAGCCTCAGTGGGAAAATCTTTGTCTTTGAAATGGACTAGTACTATTTATGTGATTTAACAAAAAGTGACTAACCTAAAAAAGAGCTGTGTAACACTTACCACGTTGGTGACCCACTTGAATCAAAATGCAACACTTCAAAATGTGGCGACCTGTTTTCTACAAATTGTCCTCTAACCAGGGATGTACACATTACTTCCAGATTCCGTGTGGTTTTTGTGCTGTTAGTTTTAACAGGACGTGTAACTTCATCTCCCTCCTGTCACACAATTGATTTCAGCATGATATTGATGAGTGATGACAAATAAGTGGTCCTTTGTTCAGCTCCATTTGTACATTTAAATGTATCACTCCCACATGTAGCTGACTGTCTTCTGCAGGTTGTCCTCTAACCAGGGAGGTAAAAGATATCTCCCATTTCCAGGTGTTTTGTTTAGTTGTGTTAGTTCCAACAGCACAAACAACCTGATTTCCCCCCTAATCGATATCAGTGATTTATTGCTACTTGTCAAAACAACAGCGTTTTTGGTGCTTGTGCAGTTTATAAGGAGCTTATTTAAAAAAAATACAAGTAATACGATAATTGTGGCAGATGTTTGTGTATATAGCACATTTTATGTTTAGGTTTTCAATTTATCACAAACTGTTTCTGCATTTGGACTATTGATTTGGACACGTTAAAACGGTGACATTGGGGCTATCCCACTTAGCAAAATGTCGTTGAAGATAAGACTATGCCCGACGTACAATATAAGTTTTAGTTGAAAGTTGAAAAGAAGAACATTTAATTTCAACGTACTTGCAGCCTATACACATGGACGCAGTATAATAAATCTATAATCAGTTTTAGGGACAGGAGTCCCGGTCGTCATGGTAATAACGGCTCCGCTAGCGGGTCAATTTCCTGTTGGAATAAATAATCCGAAATATTATGGATTTTAATCATTTATGAACATACAAGTGTCTTAAATCATCTGACATTTTAAATCATTTTTAATCTAAATGCACTGTCTGATTTACAGTAGCTATTACAGCGAAAACATGCCATGCGATTGTTTGAGGATGGTGCCCCACATACAAAATTTCCACCGGCACAGGTTTCATACACAATTAACGATTAAATATTCACTTACTTTTTGAAAATCTTCCTCTGATTTGTCATCCAAAGGGTCCCAGCTATAACATGTCGTTTTGTTAGATAAATTCCTTCTTTATATCCCAAAAAGTATGTTTAGTTGGCGCCATCGATTTGAGTAATCCACTCGTTCAACATGCAGATAAAGGAATCCGAAAATCTACTCCTAAACTTTGTTTCAAAAAGTCAAAATATGTTTTTTATTTACTCCTCAAATACCCTAAAGTGTAATCAAACTATAATAATTATTTTGGAAAGAAGTAGCCTAGTGGTTAGAGTGTTGGACTAGTAACCGAAAGGTTGCAAGTTCAAATCCCCGAGCTGACAAGGTACAAATCTGTCGTTCTGCCCCTGAACAGGCAGTTAACCCACTGTTCCTAGGCCGTCATTGAAAATAAGAATTTGTTCTTAACTGACTTGCCTAGTTAGTTGAAGGTCAAATAAAAAAAAGAGCAAACCGATTTGAGCAAGTGCAAAATGTCTTTATGGTGTGTGCAAACACGAATTTCCTAGACTGTCCCTCTACTAAAACTGACATTTCTTATTCATTTTTGAAGTTACAAGCCTGAAACCTTGAACATAGACTGCTGACACCCTGTGGAAGCCATAGGAACTGCATCCAGGGATGTTCTTTCTTTGGATATTCTCCTACCATATCTATTGTGTTATATTCTTCTTCATTATTTTAACATTTCTACAAACTTCAGTGTTTCCTTTCCAATGCTACCAATTATATGCATATTTTGGCTTCAGGGCCTGAGATACAGGCAGTTTACTTTGGACATGTCATTCAGAGAGGAAGTGGAGAGAAAAAAGGGGCCTAAGAAGTTAACAATCTGACATCACTCCAGTATTTCTTTATATTCCAAGTGCTAATTGTCTTTATTCCACTACTGAAGAAGCATGACCCAAATCACCTACTCACATTTCAAACATTCAGCCTGACAAAAGATACATGTTTTATTATTCCATGCCTCACCATTACGTGAAATATTGCCATTACATATTAACAAAGAGGTGCACATTTGGTTTTGATACTTCGTATTTACAATTCATGTAACATTTAGTAATCATAATTATTTATGCAACCAACTGACAATTATGGGGTACAATGATATTAACATTGTTACCCTGCTTTTATAATATCAGAGTTCATTCTCAGATGTGCCAAACCAAATGTACTAGAGCATGACATTTGGGACTGGGCCCCGATCCAACAACATGCCTATCTAGTGAACCCTGAAAAGAGAGAGAAGCTCTGCAGTGAGGTGGAAAGTTACTACGGATATTGCAGGAGTTTCCTCTTGAAACCAGACATGTCCGTGGTAAGGACAACTTGGTTGCTGATCGTCTCAAGGGTGGGCAGTCAAAACGTTTTGCGTTTAGTCAGTGTGTTACCATGGATTACAATTTATTTTGACTGCACGCTTTTCCGTATTGGATATGAGTTTTGTTTGGGCTTGTTCCAAGGGGACGAGAGTTCTAGAAGCTAGTGAGTTTTAGGAAGACGAGAGTTCTAAAAGCTAGTGAGTTTTAGGAAGACGAGAGTTCTAAAAGCTAATGAGTTTTAGGAAGACGAGAGTTCTAAAAGCTAGTGAGTTTTAGGAAGACGAGAGTTCTAAAAGCTAGTGAGTTTTAGGAAGACGAGAGTTCTAAAAGCTAGTGAGTTTTAGGAAGACGAGAGTTCTAAAAGCTAGTGAGTTTTAGGAAGACGAGAGTTCTAAAAGCTAGTGAGTTTTAGGAAGACGAGAGTTCTAAAAGCTAGTGAGTTTTAGGAAGACGAGAGTTCTAAAAGCTAGTGAGTTTTAGGAAGACGAGTTCTAAAAGCTAGTGAGTTTTAGGAAGACGAGAGTTCTCGAAGCTAGTGAGTTTTAGGAAGACGAGAGTTCTAGAAGCTAGTGAGTTTTAGGAAGACGAGAGTTCTAGAAGCTAGTGAGTTTTAGGAAGACGAGAGTTCTAGAAGCTAGTGGGGGAAAAAAAAAAAATCTTTCTTGTTTTTATTTGTTGACAGCCAGTAGACACCATGTTTATATTGTAGGTGAAGCATTGTAGTTGATAATAATGTTAAATGGAAGTTGTTGGTTTCTGTTGGTGGTGAGCAAAGTTGTCCAACAAAAATATAGGATATATTTGTTGTCTTAAGGTGTTACAGGCTTTGGTTTTTCCATTTATGTTTTGAGGTTGGACTTTAGCACGTTAGCATGTAGGGAGAACCGATTGGTGTCACCTTGTTAGTCAGTATGTGTTACACTTGTGCTGGCTTGTCCATCTCGTTATGGTTGAACATTTCATCCAATTGTTAATATTTTATGGATTTTTCTTAGGATGCTCATTAGTCTTTCAGTTGTTAATCTTGTTTTTTATCCTCTTATGTTTGTTGTGTAGTAATTATTATTGTTTGTTTTTCATTGTTTTTCTTTTTTTTTGCTGTGAAGCCATTGTGTTGCATCCATGTCTGAGATGTGCCGTATAAATAAAGCTTGATTGATTTGAACATATTGCAAAACAAATTAACCTCATGGCTGACAATCAACAGACTTAATTATTTTATTTAACCATTATTTAACTAGGCAAGTCAGTTAAGAACAAATTATTATTTACAATGATTGCCTACCAGGGAACAGTGCTGCCTTGTTCAGGGGCAGAACAACATATTTTTACCCTGTCAGCTCTAACCACATGGCTACCTGCCGCCCTCTTGCATAACTAATGAGCACATATTTTAGTCAATCTTTAGTATGAAAAACAGTATCAATTCAGTGTACATTCCACTATGTCAAAACAGTTTCACTTTTCAACCAACCCAGTGCATTTGTTGAAACTGAAAAGTTTTGAAAATCAACAATCCAACAACTGTAAACTGAAACAAACAATTGGATCAAACAGATCAATCCCACTGGACATTAGGTTTCATTCAGAACCTGCAGGGCTTAGATTAAGCCAGGACTAGTTAAACGAGGACATTTAAGAAGCTTTCCTGAACGTAGCTTAAATTAGGCTTAGTTAGTCGGAGACTGGAGTCAGGTAAGTAAGCCTAAATGAGAACACCTGGGTTAATCCTGATTAGGTTCAGTATGAACACCTGGGTTAATCTCGATTAGGTTCAGTAATCTTGAGACGAAACAAAAGCAGAGGAAAAAATAATTTGTTCAAAAAAACTTTAGTCTATGAAAAAACGCTCCAAAACAAATGTTGTCAACCTATCCAGTTATTGAAGGTAAAAACCACACTGCTGCTACTGAGGAGTAGAACAAGCAGGTTGGGCTGCAATTTGCTGTGAATTCGATGGAAATGTGACCACAAGAAGAAACAACAACTAGAGGTGAGATCTGCATTATCATTATTTCACATTTCTCAAATTCATATTTTTGTGACATCACTTCTATTATTAAATTATCTCTGCCTTTTTATAGACTCTGTGGAAAAACCTTAAACTGTCTTTAAAAAGAGAGAAAGCAGAGAGAGATTTACTACTGGTGGTGGACCACCAAAACAACACAACACTGATGAACTGAGTGACTTCCTGTCTGGAATAATAGAGCAGCAGCAACCTCTGGATGGTATACCGGACGATGACCAACCTCTGGATGGTTTATACCAGACGATGACCATTTGGACAGTTCAGATGAAGAACTGAGCACAAATGGTACATATACAAACTCACTGTGTACTGGCTCTTATAACCAAAGACAGTAAATTGGTTACTTCCTTTGGTAAATATATTCCTCTGTCTGTGTCAATCTTTATTCTTCTTCATTCTAAGAACAATATGAGTTTATTTGTGCTTCTAACCGTGTTCTTTTTCCAGAGGAAAGGAATGTTATGTAGTAACTATTAGAAGACCATGTTACTATTTTGTAACTATTAGTAGACCATGTTACTATGTAGTAACTATTCGTAGACCATGTAACTATTAGTACCATATTACTACGTAGTAACTATTAGTAGACCATATTACTATGTAGTAACTATTCGTAGACCATGTTTCTCACCCTAATATCCACTGTCACCAAGTAGTTGTCCACTATGTTGTCCTCTCTGAAACTGAGACCAATGAAGAGTTGAGGGAAATCCTTCAACCCTGAGTTGCACCTTTCCAACAGGCAACAATGTTTGAGAACACTCAATGAGGAGTGCATCCACCCTGAACATTGATGGAAAACCAGTTGTTATGGTTACGATACTCCTCAGCATCAGGAGTTGATGGGAAACCAGTTGTTATGGTTACGGTACTCCTCAACATCAGGAGTTGATGGTAAACCAGTTATGGTACTCCTCAGCATCAGGACTTGATGGGAACATGACATCCATCTAACCAGCCAATCACTTCTGGGAACTGCCCATCTTCAGAGAATTGCACTTTATAGTTGGCTTGACCAGCAGCATCAGGAAACTTGATGTAAAGACTCAGTTCACAAATGGCCCTGCAGACTTTGAACAATTAAACACACAGTTGCTTCACTGGAACCACACAAATCACCAGTTTCACAATGAAAGATTCCAGATGCCTAAAACCTCAGCGATCAGAAGTTGGAGAGAATTGGGTGAAGGCCTTCCTCTTTGAGACAGAGAGGAAAGTCTAGGCTCAAGCAGAGATATTATCTCCAATTCATTTTCTTTGTACATAGGAAAGCGGTCTCAAAGTAATGTAATGGATGACTCCTATCCGCCAGTACTGGTCTGACCTCTGTAGTGCATGTTGGTCTTCATTTAGACATTCCACATAGTCCAGGCTCCCTCACAAACAGCACAAAGCAGAAGTTAAACCTGCCTCTTTGAAAGATTAATTGAAGCTTCCATTTAGTCCTTAAGTAGCTCTAATCTGCCCTCTTGCAGATTAGAATCGGCTTTGTTTAGTCCAGAACAGACTAAATCTACCACTATTTAAAGAGAAGTCTGTGCAAGTCGCTTTGAGATAAAACAGCTCAAACTATTTTAGTCTGGGACTAAGCTTAAGATTAGCTGGGAAACCAGCCCTGAATGTTTTCTATAATATGACTAAATGTGTTTGTGTTGCAGGGGCAGTCAAGAAATGGAACTGCAAGGCCACAGGACATGACATAAGAAGAGCTGTGGGAGACCACCTCAAGCCTCTGGTAGAGCCGGGGGTGGTGTTTACCACTCCACACCTTCAGCAGGCTGGAAAAGTGGGATTGATCTGTTTGATCCATAAAAAAAAAAAAAATCAGTTCTCAGTAATTGAATCCTTTGACGTATTGTTGATTTCAACATATGCACTGAATTTATACTGTTTTTCATACTAAGATGGCGCAAGAGTCTGATTGGTTCCATTTATTTCGCAATATGTTCAAACCGAGCTTTAATTAAACAGCACATGTCACAAAAAAAATAACATACACAGCAAACAGAACAACAACTGAAAGACTAATGAACATTTCAAGGAAATGCCTTTGATTAGCAAGAACTGGATGCTACAACCCAAAATATAAGCTTGTTTTACTACATTGTTTTTTGTTCCATTCCCCAGCAAGAAAACCACTTAAATAGAAGAGGGAACAAACAAAGTCACTGACAACAACAAAACTAAACAGGTGGGGTTTTAGGAGGGATTCTGAATTACACTATGGGGGTGTCCACTGAAAGTTGACTAGTAACAACAACTGGAACCTAAAAGACACCCACCATGAGACCCACTAAATCTGCCCAAGAGGCAAACAAAAGAAAAACTCAAATGTACAGACAGGAAGCAAACAAAAAAGGTGGTGGTTAAAATAATTTATTACAATCAATACCATTCATACTATTACAAAATCATAATTCTCATTCATTCTTAATTAATTGTATTTACAAAAACATCAAACAAAAACAAACCTCAGGGGAGCATCGTCCCTCCCCGTCATACCTAACCAATACCTAACCCTTTCCCTATCTCCCCTTCCCTAATCTATCCCCTTACCAAACTCACTCTAACACTCCCAGCCCTAAACCCCCTTTCCACCTCTCCCGTGCCGCATGCTTCCCCCACTTCCTCTCCTCCCTCTTCATCTTCCCCCTCAAATCCCCTTCCACCCTTCTCACTATCCCTTCCACCCCCCAATCTCTCCCTGTCTTGACTAAATTCTGCCTGGCTTCCCACAGTCCCTTTTTAAAGAGACTCATGAGAAGCCAGAGCAGAAACCTGTCCCTATCCGTTCCCTTTGCTCTCCCTACGCCTCTCTCTAGCCTAGCCCATGTCAAAACAAAATCACTCCTAACCACACCTAGCATTACCCGTGCCCTAGCCCAGACTAGTCCGGCAAAGGCACAGTCCCAAAAGGCATGGCGCACAGTCTCCTCCCTGCCACAAGAGGATCTTGGACAGGTGGGGGATTGCACCAAACTATACCGGTACAAGATGGCACGTACCGGCAAGCGCTTATGGAGGCCCAACCAATTCAGGTCCTTGAGCCTATTGTCCAGACCCCGCGCCTGCACTCCCTCCCAGACCACTGACGAGATGCCCGCTACAGGCGCAGGACTCCCTGCCTGCCTGACCTCCTCGTACAGGTGCCTGTGGTCTAAACCTACTCGGGCAACTTCAACCTCGGGGTGCGCACGCAGCCACTTGGCCGCATGGCCAAAATGCCACGGCAGCTGTTCCGCCCGAGGACCCGCGTTAGACCACACCATTACGCTTCTCGCCTTATACGAGAAGAACACCCGCAGGAGGTAACCGGACGGGTGTATAACCGGACGAGCAAGCTCCGTCAACAAGAAAGAAACAAAAATGGCGTCCAGCTTGAGGGGGAAATGTGGTACCCCCCTACCTCCCTCCCCGATGGGACAGATCATGCGTGCCCTTGCGACCCACTCGCACCTGCCACTCCACATAAACTGAAACACAAGCCTCACTAGAGGCCTCCTCAGACAAGCCGGCAATGGATAGATGTACGCCACATACAAAAGAGACGGCAACACATCCACCTTTAGGACCAGGACTTTGCCCATAAAAGACAAATACCTAGCCTTCCACATTGCTAGCTTCCTCTGTACCACTGCGATACGCATGTTCCAGTTTAGCGTCGCTGAGCCGGAGGTCTCAAAATGAACCCCGAGAATCCTCAGGGCCCCTTCACAGAGAGATAACCCCCCAGGCACATCCGTTCTACCGCGCCATCTTCCGAAAAACTTGACGGAAGACTTTGCATGGTTCAGAACTGCTCCCGACGCTCGGGTGAAATCCCCAAAGATGGCAAGGGACCTTGTCAGGCACGAGTCCTTGCACAACAGCAAGGAAGTGTCGTCGGCGTACTGCGTCATCTTAACACGCAGCCCACCGCTTCCAGGGATCAACAAGCCTTCCACCCCTGTGTCTGCCCTAATGGCAGCCCCCAGAGGCTCCATGTACAGAACGAAGAGGAGAGCCGAGAGTGGGCATCCCTGCCTGACCCCAGACGAGAGGTCAAAAACGTCACCTAAGTGACTATTTACACTAACTCGACACCCCGCTCCGACATATAAAGTACGGATCCATCCTATAAACTTCTCCCCAAATCCTAATCTACCTAACACCCTGAATAGAAAAGATCTATTCACGCGATCAAAAGCTTTCGCCTGATCTAGCGCTGCTACCATTAAAGGCAGCCCTCTATCTTCAACCCAAGCGATGGAATCCCTGATCAACTGTAGGTTCCATCTTATAGAGCGGCCCTCTACCCCGCACGTCTGATCCTCGTGGACGACGTAGGGAAGGGCTGTGCGCAACCGGTCTGCTAAAACCTTTGCAAGAATCTTGTAATCTACGCACAGCATGGTCAATGGCCTCCAGTTGCCAAGGTCAGTTGCTTCCCCCTTCTTATAAAGAAGTGACAGCACACCAACAGCCATTGATCCCCCCGGGACCCCCGTCTCAAGGATGGCCTTCAAGACTTCGAGAACCACTGGTCCAAGTATACCCCAAAACTTGAGGTAAAACTCAGCCGGCAGCCCATCCATCCCAGGCACCTTCCCTTTTCCCATCCTCCTAAGAGCGCTCTCAACCTCTTCTAGTGAGATCTGGGCCTCCATCACGTCTCTAATGTCCTCTGGCAACCGCCGGGACAAGTGTTCTAAAAACACGTTTCCCTGCTCTACATCTATTTCCCTTTCCTTAAATAAACCTTGGAAATGATCAGTTGTCACCCTGACCATTTCCTCTGGTTTACTTACTATACTACCATTTTCTTCCCTAACTCCCTTCATTACCTTCCTACTCTGTCTGGCCCTAACCGACTTAAAGAACATAGCGGAACAAGTCTCATTATGTTCTAGAAAGCCACTATGCGCACGCTCCAGGAAAGCTCGAGCCTTCTGCTCCTGCAGCTCCCTGAGCTGCGCCTTTAGGGCTGCGAATCTCTCCCAGTCAATCGACCCGCCGAGGTTGCCTGCCTCGTACTCGAGTTCAATTAACCTTTGGATACGATCCACCTCCCTCCTTTCCTCCCTTTTTTTCCTTCTACAATATCCTATTATGAAAACCCTTATCCTCCCCTTGACTAAATCCCACCACTCTAACACCCCCTCGCACATGGACCGGAGGCCGTCAAGCCTCCGAAAGAAACAAAAAAATGCGTCAACGAAAGCCTGCTCCTCCAGTATATCCCGATCTAACTTCCAGTACCCCCTACCGAAGAGGCAGACTGGCGACCCCACCTGCAGGAACACCCCGTCGTGATCCGTGAAGAAAACAGGCAACAGCCGCCCAGACAACTGACCCAAAGACCTGGATACAAAAATGTAGTCGAGCCTCCGCGCAACCCCCCTGGAGTTGCGCCATGTAGGACCGACCATTGCCGGAGTAGTGTGCAGGCCACCATCAACCAGACCATGGCAAGCCATTAGCCCAGAGATGGCACCTGCACTGCTATCACCGCCTAACCCTAAATCTATATTAAAGTCTCCTCCTATCACCAAGTGCCTGTTTGTAACACACAGGGGCGCCAGACAGTCCACCATCTCCCTCCTGTCTGCCGCCACCTGTGGCCCATACACCCCAATTAACCTATATCTAGCTTCTCTAAACTTAACATCTATCCCCAAAACTCTACCCTGCATTATTACAAAAGTGTTCTCTATTTTAACCTCTCTATGCCCACACAAAATCCCTACTCCTGTTGAGTGCACCCCTCCTATGCCCCAAAAAGATTCCCCCTTATCCCACTCCCTCTTAAATCTACACACATCCCCACCATCCCTCAGGTGAGCCTCCTGTAAAAAACAGAAATCAAACCCCACACCCTCTAAATAACAAAAAACCGCCCTCCTTTTAACATTATCCCTTAACCCCCTAACATTTAGACTAAAAAAAGAAACAGAACTATTCATTTAATTATTTACAACAAATAAAAACCCCAAAACCCAAAGAAAAACCAGGAGACTCACCCGATGCTCCCCTGGTCCATCTCCACCGGCGGGGACGTCCTCTCCTCTCCTGACGCCCCCCCGTCCTCCATCCCAACCCATGATCCAGGCAGTGTGTTGGGTCCTCCCTCCCCACCCACCACCCCCCCCTCCCTGTTTGCCTCGGGGCTGCATATAGGGGACCCCATCTCCCCAAACAGGAGTTGGGATCCCTCTAGCAAACAACCCACCGACCCCTCACTGGAGTCATCCACTAAAATGCAAGGGGCTGAGGCAAACCGGGAGGACAAATTACCCTCCCCTCCCCCCCCCCGCCACTCTCTTAACCCCCCCCTCCCCCTCCACACCCCCCTCCCTCTCACTTCCTGCCAAGCTCCCCCTCTTTATCCCTTTCTTCTTTGGTGAAGGAGGTAGCGGGGAGACACAACGTCCCATCCCCACTAACCCCTCCACCAAATCCCTCATTTCGACCTCGAGGAAGCCTGGCAGGCTGTCCCCCCACTCCTTCCCCCCATCTCCCCCCCCTCCCACCCCCTCCCCTCCCTCCTTCTCCGTCACTGTCCCCGTTCCCTCTTCCACTCCTTCTCGTACCACTGTCCCCGTTCCCTCTTCCACTCCTTCTCGTACCACTGTCCCCTTCTCCCTCTTCTCAGCTCCTCCACCTTCTTCCGTCCCCTTTTTCTTCTCTCCTTCTGTTCCATTCTTTTCTTCTCCTCGCCTCTTTCTTCCCACCTCATCCTTCTTCCCATCTTCTTCCTGCGCCGTCTTTTCCCCTGTGCCATCCATGCAATCCGCACGCGTCCTTTCTTTCCTCCCCCCATCCCCCGCTCCCCCCCCAGCTGCAGACGCGTATGACCTGTGACGAGCCGGGCAATCACGCCACAGGTGTGCTCTTGAGCCACACCCGTGGCAAGCCTTGGGCTCGTCACATTCCTTGGCCTCGTGCTCTTCCGACCCACAAAATCGACACCTCTTGGCACTGCACGAGGCCAGGATATGGCCGTAGGCCATACAACGCCTGCAGAACGGGGGCTGACGGGCATAGTAGAGTGTTCCCCTGTCAGCCCCCAGGGAGAACATCGCCGGAGGATGGAGGTAGCCATCCATACTCTTCGGGGACTCCCTGAGTAACGCCTGGAAACCTCTTCTCCCGTTCCAGAAACCCAGGGAGTCCCTGAGGTACCTCGCTGAGGAGACATTGTCCATGTACCTCCCCAGAAAGGCCCTCACCTCTTCATCTTTCACGTGCGGATTGTACATGGTTACGGTGACCACCCTGAAGTTGTTCTTCGCCAGGCTGGTCACCGCATAATGGCACAGGGGTCCCGTTTTCTCCGCTTCCTTTGCCATCTTCATTACTTCGTCGTGTTTTTCTTCCTTGTGAAACGTCACATCGAAAGCCTTCTCATTCGGGTTCCCTTGAAGGCAGAGCACTTCCTTCACCTCTATCCTGAGGCATCCCATCAAAATAGTCCTTCCAAATGTCTCTCTACTCCACGGCTCCATCTCATTTTCAGTCCAGGCAAATCGTAAGGTATTTGCCATACCAATCCCCGGAACCGATCTTGTTTGCTTGTATTGATTCATTTTAAAAAATAAGCTCTCTTCAGAAAGAAGCTTCAACTTGGAATGAAAACATATTTTAATCAAAATGGTGGAGCAACTAAAGGTGTTGACTCTCCACATCTATCAAGACAAATGGAGCACTGGGCCAGACACTCTTAAATAGAACCTGGACCAGCTCAGGTGAAACACTTTCCCACTAACGAGATGGACAAGCCAGCACAGGTGTAACACATACTAACGAGGTGACACCAATCACTGCGTCCTATGTGCTAACGAGCTGGACCGGCTGAAGTCCATCCTCAAAACATGGAATGGAAAAACTAAAACCTGTAAAACCTGGTAGACAAAAAAATAAATTATGTAATTCTAAATATTTTTTGTTGTTGTAATTTTTTGTTTCTAGAACTCTCGTCTTCCTAAAACTCACTAGCGTAAACTCACTCACTTTTGAACATCGCCGTGGTCCGTACAATTGACCTAATTTTAGCGCCCCAAAAACGTAATACTTCCAGATCAATTGTCATGTCAATACCATTGTAAAGCACACTTTTTCCCCTTTTCAAGAAAATAAATTACATGAACCTAAACGCTGCCCGTTTCTGTATGATTGAAGAAGGCAACGAGCCCTGTCGGGTCTTTTTTTTTTTTTTTAATAGCGGGTGGGTAAGCGAAACTAATGCGTGATAGTAAGGAGAGATAGCTTTTTTTCACTCGATCTGTCCAACTATTCACCGCTAAAATGTAAATAAAACACTATAAAGAGTTTATATAATGTGTCATTACATACCTATTTGAATCGGGTTTTAGGACAGTGCTAAAGTGATCTTCAGAAGGATCGGGGCCCAGTCCCCAAATGTACTGAACCCTGATATTCTAAAAGAGAATGAATCCTGATATTCTAAAAGAAGGGCAACAACGTCAATATAATTATACCCGAAAATTGTCAGTTGATTACATAAATAATTATGATTACTAAATGTTACATGAATTGTAAATCTTAAATATCAAACCCAAATGTACACCCCTTTGTTAATATGTATCGTATGCATAATATAGAACATAAAGTAATATGTATAAATCACTGATATCGATTTGGGGGGAAATCAGGATGTACATGATGTTGAAGCAAACACAACTAAACAAAACACCTGGAAATGGGAGATATCTTTTACCTCACTGGTTAGAGGACAACCTGCAGAAGAGTCAGCTACATTTTGGAGTAATGCATTTAAATTTAGAGGTCGCTAAACAAAGGAATGCAACACTTATTTGTCATCATTCATCGATATCATGTCAAAATCAATTGTGCAGAGAGGATGTTAAAACTAACAGCTCAAAAACCACACGGAATCTGGGAATAATGTGTACATCACTGTTTAGAGGACAACTTGTAGAAAACAGCTAGCTACATTTTGAAGTGTTGCATTTTGATTCAAGTGGGTCACCAACACGGTAAGTGTAACACAACTCTTTTTGTGTTAGTCACTTTTTGTTAAATCACATAAATAGTACTCTTTCAATTCAGAGCCTGGATTTTTTTCCCAAGGCTAATATCCATATCACACTGAAATCAATTGAATGGGGCAAACGTTTAGGGTTCTACATTCTAAATTCCTTGAAATACTCCAACAACATCAAAACATTCATTGTTATCACGAAATAACTCCTTCATGTATGCATTGTCTGATGTTTGATCAGAGATCTTTTATCAGAGTATCTCTTGTCACACTGATCACAGCTATAAGGTTTCTCTCCTGTGTGTGTTCTCTGGTGTGATGTCAGCTGGCCAGATCTACCAAAACTCTTGCCACATTGGCCACAGCTATAAGGTTTCTCTCCTGTGTGTGTTCTCTGGTGTAGAGTCAGATGGCTAGATTGACCAAAAGTCTTCCCACATTGGCCACAGCTGTAAGGTTTCTCTCCTGTGTGTGTTCTCTGGTGTAGAGTCAGATGGCTAGATTGACCAAAACTCTTCCCGCATTGACCACAGCTATAAGATTTCTCTCCTGTGTGTGTTCTCTGGTGCACTGTCAGCTCTCCAGATCGACCAAAACTCTTCCCACATTGACCACAGCTATAAGGTTTCTCTCCTGTGTGTGTTCTCTGGTGCACTGTCAGCTCTCCAGATCGACAAAAACTCTTCCCACATTGACCACAGCTATAAGGTTTCTCTCCTGTGTGTGTTCTCTTGTGTAGAGTCAGAGAGCGAGATGTTGTAAAACTCTTCCCACATTGACCACAGCTGTAAGGTTTCTCTCCTGTGTGTGTTCTCTGGTGTTGAGTCAGATGGCAAGATTGACCAAAACTCTTCCCACATTGACCACAGCTGTAAGGTTTCTCTCCTGTGTGTGTTCTCTGGTGTTGTGTCAGATGGCCAGATTGACCAAAACTCTTCCCACATTGACCACAGCTATAAGATTTCTCTCCTGTGTGTGTTCTCTGATGAATTTTAATGCCTGATGAGGTGAATCTCTTCCCACAGTCAGAGCAGCAGTGAGTTCTCTTCCCTGTGGATCTCTGCAGGTGTTTATTAAGTTGTTCTGATCCGGAGAGACTCTTCTCTGCCTCTTCAGCATCATGAGGTTGTTGAGGCTCCCCAGAGGATCCACAATAGTTAAGTATCGCTCCTGTGTGAACAACAAAGTCAGACAGATGATTAAAGGCTCACAACAGCGGTAATCCACTGTAAAAGGTGATGCCAACAGCGAAGCCATGATGTTGTACAACAATTGACATCTGTAATGAATGTTACAATTATTTGACAATTGTCTTAAAATGAGCAAGGAAAGTCATATTTTGTCTTGTTTTCACATTAGTAGTAACATCGAATGATTGTAGGCTAGAAATAAGTTATTCATGTTGTTGAAACTATAAACAGTGTGCCAGATGACTTTTGATCTCAAATATAGGCCACTTTCTGTATTTGCTAAAAAAACTCCTCCCTGCTAATGAGGAAACCGATAGTTATGGATGTACTATATCTGCCTGGAGCAAAAATGGGGAGCAAAGATTTTAGTTTTTCACAATGTATTCTGAATGTGAATGGGGGAAAACTCAGGGGAGTAACATCCATTTCCAGGTTGCTTATGAGTACATTTCACACTACTTTGGATTATAATTGTAAGGCTCGTTTGAATGTCCTGTTTAATATAATGTTTGCTACAGTATTATGAATTATGTGTAATTATTGAAGAACCGCGTTAATGACAGTATCCATTTGGGTGTTGTCAATGAAGTTACGATTATTTTTTACTAAAAAAAGTATTTCACATAACACAATAGAAAAATCTATATACAGTGTGTGCAAATGGAGTAAGGAGGTAAGGCAATAAAAAGGCCATAGTAGCGAAGTAATTACAAATTAACACTGGAGTGATAGATGTAGAAATACTGGTGTGCAAAAGAGCAAAACAAGTAAATAAAAACATGGGGATGAGGCAGGCAGTTGGATAGGCTATTTACAGATGGGCTGTGTACAGCTGCAGCTATCGGTAAACTGCTCAGATAGCTGATGCTTAAAGTTAGTGAGGGAGATATAAATCTTCAACTTCAGCAATTTTTGCAATTCGTTCCAGTCATTGGCAGCAGAGAACTGGACGGAAAGGCGGCCAAAGTAAAGTGTTGACTTTGGGGATGACCAGTGAGATATACAGTCTAACCAGACACATCAGAATATGTGGACAACAACAAATACCTAAGTCAGAATCGTCCAGAGTAGTGACGCCAGTCAGGCGGCGGGTGCAGATCGGTTGAAGAGCATTTAACTCTACTAGCGTTTAAGACCAGTTGGTGGCCACAGAAGGAGTTTGGTATTGCATTGAATGGCATTGAAGCTCGTTTGGAGATTTGTTAACACTATGTCCAAAGAAGGGCCAGATGTATACAGAATAGTGTCGTCTGCGTAGAGGTGGATCAATGAATAACCCACAGTAAAAGCAACATCGTTGGTATGTACAGAGAAAAGACTCGGTCTGAGAATTGAACCCTGTGATACCCCCAAAGAGACTGCCAGAGGTCTGGACAACAGGCCCTCCAATTTGATACAGAACTCTATCTGAGAAGTAGTTGGTGAACTAGGCGAGTCAGTCATTTGAAAAACCAAGGCTGTTGAGTCTGCCGATAAGAATACGGTGATTGACAGAGTCGAAAGCTTTGGCCAGGTCGATGAAGACGGCTGTACAGTACTGTCTTTTATCGATGCCGGTTATGATATTGTTTACTACCTTGAGTGTGGCTGAGGTGCACCCGTGACCAGTTCGGAAATCGGATTGCACAGCAGAGAAGGTACGGTGAGATTCAAAATGGTCAGTGATCTGTTTGTTAAAACTAACAGGTCTGTGAGAGCCGGAATTCTTACTGGTTGGTAGGTGATCAAATACTTACGGTGGGGAGAACAAGTATTTGATACACTGCAGAAAATCACATTGTATGATTTTTAAGTAAATAATTTGCATTTTATGGCATGACATAAGTATTTGATCACCTACCAACCAGTAAGAATTCCGGCTCGAACAGAAAACCTGTTCGTTTTTCTTTAAGAAACCCTCCTGTTCTCGACTCATTACCTGTATTAACTGCACCTGTTTGAACTCGTTACCTGTATAAAAGACACCTGTCCACACACTCAATCAAACAGACTCCAACCTCTCCACAATGGCCAAGACCAGAGAGCTGTGTTAAGGACATCAGGGATAAAATTGTAGACCTGCACAAGGCTGGGATGGGCTACAGGACAATAGGACAATAGGCAAGCAGGGCAATAGGCAAGCAGGACAATAGGCAAGCAGCTTGGTGAGAAGGCAACAACTGTTGGCGCAATTATTAGAAAATGGAAGAAGTTCAAGATGAGATGAGATTTATATGATATTTATTTATCAGGATATTTTATACATGCAGGCTGCAATGTTAGCATTTTAGAGCTTTATGTAGCTTATTAAAAAGAAAGTTAGCAACGGCAATAAAAATGTTTCTTTATAATTTTCATTTCAATAGAATGTAGATTAACCACAGAGAATGATGTTGAGATAAAGACTATAATAATTATCATTACTATTATAAATTAAATGAAACTGTTCCAATAAAATGTGAATATGAAAATCATAACTGGCACCAGATCAGTAGAAATGGTCAGAAAACTTGGCACCAAATGGAAAGGGTTGCTGACTGCTGGTGTAGCCTATTACCAGAAACTATAGGAGCATAACGACTGCTGGTGTAGCCTATTACCAGAAACTATAGGAGCATAACGACTGCTGGTGTAGCCTATTACCAGAAACTATAGGAGCATAACGACTGCTGGTGTAGCCTATTACCAGAAACTATAGGAGCATAACGACTGCTGGTGTAGCCTATTACCAAAAACTATAGGAGCATAACAACTGCTGGTGTAGTCTATTACCAGAAACTATAGGAGCATAACATCAGAATTTACAAAGGCCAGCAGCAGCGGGAGGAGTAGGCGAAGGAATAGTTTTTTTCTGATGGTTAGGCTATCTTGTTTCAGGGTGGTGTCATCAATAGCCCATAATGACAACAGATAAACAGAAATACCTTATTTACATACATATTTACATATTATTTTCAGACCCTTTGCTATGAGATTCGAAATTGCTTTCAGGTGCATCTTGTTTCCATTAATCATCCTTGAGATGTATCTACAACTTGTTCAGAGTCCACCTGTGGTAAATTCAATTGATTGGACATGATTTGGAAGGCACACACCAGTCAATATAACGTCCAACAGTTGACAGTGCATGTCAAGAGAAAAAAAGAAATGAGTTCGAAGAAATTGTCCGGAGAGCTCCAAGACAGGATTATGTTGAGGCACAGATCTGGGGCAGGGTACCAAAAAAATTCTGCAGCATTGAAAGTCCCCAAGAACACAGTGACCTCCATCATTTTTAAATGGAATACGCTTCCTAGAGCTGGTCACCCGGCCAAACTGAGCGATTGGGGGAGAAGGACCTTGGTCAGGGAGGTGACCAAACACCTGATGGTCACTCTGACAGCGCTCCAGAGTTCCTCTGTGGAGATGGGAAAACTTTACAGAAGGATAACCATCTCTGCAGCACTCCAACAATCAGGCCTTCATGGTAGAGTGGCCAAGCCACTCCTCAGTAAAAGACACGACAGCCTGCTTGGAGTTTGCCAAAAGGAACCGAAAGGATGGATGGAATGGAAAAGGTTGCAGACTGCTCGTGTAGCCCATTACCAGAAACTTTAGGAGCATAACATCAGAATGTACGAAGGCCAGCAGCAGCGGGAGGAGGAAGAGTTTTTTTTTTCTGGTGGTTAGGCTATCTTGATCTCTGGCTCCCGAGTCATTTGTGTGTCTTAATTATTTAATCAAACAGCGTGCTTAAAGCATCAGACCAGTTCAGTACATATAGTTGATTTAATTAAAACACATGGGGTGTGTCTATATATGGAAAAATAAACGTTATAACATTTCTACCAATCGGTTTGTAGAAAGAAAAGATGACTCTTGGTTGACCCTTGATTTTCTTTAGTTGGGGCCCCAGCGCATTCATTAAGTTCAGACCGCTTCCCCTTTTACACATTTTGTTACGTTACTTATTCTAAATTAGATTTTTTTTTTAAGAATTAAATGAAAATGTTAAATGTTTTAGTAATGCTTGAGACTCAATTAAATCAATTAATTATGTTGAGGATACATTTTACATTTACTGATAAACATTGGAGTAAAAAAAGCTTATATTTTGGGTTCTAATGGGGTACGACAGTTGAACTAAGCTCATGAGGCATTTATAAGTGACTTCTTCAAGAAACAATGGGTACAAATCATTAATGTATAAGTCCCAAAATGGATGTAACAACTGCTGAATGCCCCTTTAAGAGTACATATTGGGCTAATCTAATAGGAGATATTGAGGACTACAGTATTTCAGGCAATGTCATTAGATGCATTTGATCAATTGTTAACGTTTTGTTGATGGTCCACTCTTGATGTTCTACACGTTAGTGTAGCTTCAGCCATTCCTACAGAACAACATTAAAGTGTAGAACCCCTTTACTGCATATTGGTTCAACGACTGCAGAGACGGTACTTACTGGTGTGAAACAGATCTCCAACCTCCTCTTCTTCCTCCTTCAACGTGACAGTCATCTCCCCCTCCTCCTCCTCCTTCACTCCAAAAACTGCATCCTCCTCTTCTTTAACTGTTACATCTTCCTCCTCCTTCACTCTGAACGCGTCTTCCTCTTCTTTCACTGAAACGTTTTTCTCTTCTTCTTTCACTGTAACAGCCTCACCCCCTACTTCTTGTTTAACTGTGACCTCCTCCTCTTCCTTCTCCTCTTTCACAACAATGTTCAGCCACAGACCCTCTTTCTCCGCCCAGCAGACCTGCTCTTCTTGAACAGGAGGAGAGTAGTTGAGTGAACTCATGGTCGGGGATGTTAGCTAGCTATCATTAGCGACTATGCTAGTGCTAACTAAACCAGCCAGCTACTATAGCTGACTAATACAAAATAACGTAATATTAAATTAAATAGGTTAACAAGTTTAGACACAGAAGTGTGTCGAAAACACAGTAGCTAATATACACCGAAAGCGTATAAATAGCTTGAATCTTTCGGCTATGTTGGTTAGCAAGCTACCGAGGGGGTTGACGAGCTGTTTATGAAGAACCGTCCACTAGATTATACGTCACGGTAGCAGCGTCGCCTGAAAGACGCATTTCGCCGTCTGCTGACTGGAGGGGAAACGCATTTGAGGATCATATTTTTATTTTCAGACAAAGATTATTTTAAATGGATTTAATTAAATAATACTATTATATTGACACATACAAAGACCTGAATGTGTTGATTGATTAGTGCAAATAAAAAGACGTTTACTACAGAACATGTAAGGCAGTTTCATTTAATAAGTCATACTAAACCTAAATAAGTAGCTAGCTAATGTAGGTCTACACTGCTCCTACAAGGTGTAACAATACATAATGTAGATGTATATAATGAACAGACTAGGTCTATACTGCTCCCACATGTTGTAACAATACATAATGTAGATGTATATAATGAACAGACTAGGTCTATACTGCTCCTACATGGTGTAACAACATTCCTTCCCACTTTTTCCGCACTGTGTTACGTTAGCCTTATTCTAAAAATGATTTAAAATACATTTCAAATACTCAAATCGACAAAGCAAAAACGTTACATATTTTTTGCTAATTTATTAAAAATCAACTGAAAAATCACAGTTACATAAGTATTCAGACCCTTTACAAAGTACTTTGTTGAAACACCTTTGGCATCGATTACAGCCTCCAGTCTTCTTGGGTATGACGTTACAAGCTTGGCACACCTGTATTTGGGGAGTTTGTTCCATTCTTCTCCACAGATCCTCTCAAGCTTTGCGAGGTTGGAAGGGGAGCGTTGCTCACAGCTATTTTCAGGTCTCTCCAGAGATGTTAGATAGGGTTCATGTCCGGGCTCTGGCTAGGCCACACAAGGTTATTTAGAGACTTGTCCCAAAGCCACTCCTGTGTTGTCTTGGCTGTGTGCTTACGGGCGTTGTTCTGTTGGAAGGTGAACCTTCGCCCCAGTCTGAGGTCTTCAGTGCTATGGAGCAGGTATTCATCAAGAGTGGCCTCCGTCTGGCCACTCTACCATAAAGGCCTGATTAGGGGAGTGCTGCAGAGATGGTTGTCCTTCTGGAAGGTTCTCCCATCTCCACAAAGGAACTCTGGAGCTCTGTCAGAGTGACCATTGGGTTCTTAGTCACCTCCCTGACTAAGGCCATTCTCCCCCGATTTCTCAGTTTGGCTGGGCGGGCAGCCAGCTCTAGGAAGTCTTGGTGGTTCCAAATTCTTAAATTTAAGAATGATGGGGGTGACTGTGTTCTTGGGGACCTTCAATGCTGCAGAAATGTTTTTGTACCCTTCCCCAGATCTGTGCCTCGGCACAATCCTGTCTCGGAGCTCTACAGACAATTCCTTTGACCTCATGGCTTGGTTTTGCTTTGACATGCACTGTCAACTGTGACCTTATATAGACAGGTGTGTGCCTTTCCAAATCATGTCCAATCAATTGAATTTACCACAGGTGGACTCCAATCAAGTTGTAGAAACATCTCAAGGATGATCAATGGAATCAGGATGCATCTGATCTCATTGTAAAGGGTCTGAATACTTAAGTTAATCAATGTGCAAAAATGTTTTTTTTATTTATTTATTTTTACTTTGGTTTGTCATTATGCGGTATTGTGATGTCATTATGGGGTATTGTGATGTCATTATGGGGTATTGTGTGTAGATTGATGAGGGGTCAAAATAACTTCCATTTTAGAATAAGGCTGTAATGTAACAAAATGTGGAAAATGTGAAGGGGTCTGAATACATTACGAATGCACTATCCTGTAGCTAATACTAATACTTAATACCCCATACCCTATAGCTAATAGCCTACACCCTATAGCTAATACTAATATCCCACAACCAATAGCTAATAACCTACACCCTATAGCTAATACTAATACCTAATAGCCTACACCCTATAACTAATACTAATACCCTACACCCTATAGCTAATACTGATACCTAATAGCCTACACCCGATAGCTAATACTAATACCTAATAGCCTACACCCTACAGCTAATACTAATACCCTGCACCCTATAGCTAATACTAATACCTAATTGCCTACACACTATAGCTAATACTAATAACTAATAGCCTACACCCGATAGCTAATACTAATACCTAATAGCCTACACCCTACAGCGAATACTAATACCTAATACCCCACACCCTATAGCTAATATCCTACACCCTATAGCTAACACTAATACCTAATTGCCTACACCCTATAGCTAATACTAATACCTAATAGCCTACACCCTACAGCTAATACTAATACCCTGCACCCTATAGCTAATACTAATACCTAATTGCCTACACACTATAGCTAATACTAATACCTAATAGCCTACACCCTACAGCGAATACTAATACCTAATACCGTACACCCTATAGCTAATATCCTACACCCTATAGCTAACACTAATACCTAATTGCCTACACCCTATAGCTAATACTAATACCTAATAGCCTACACCCTACAGCTAATACTAATACCTAATACCCCACACCCTATAGCTAATATCCTACACCCTATAGCTAACACTAATACCTAATTGCCTACACCCTATAGCTAACACTAATACCTAATTGCCTACACCCGATAGCTAATACTAATAACTAATAGCCTACACCCTACAGCTAATACTAATACCCTGCACCCTATAGCTAATACTAATACCTAATACCCCACACCCTATAGCTAATATCCTACACCCTAGAGCTAACACTAATACCTAATTGCCTACACCCTATAACTAATACTAATACCTAATACCCTACACCCTATAGCTAATATTAATACCTAATAGCGTACACCCTATAACTAATACTAACACCCTACACCTTATAGCTAATACTAATACCTAATAGTCTACACCCTATAACTAATACTAATGCCTAATAGCCTACACCCTACAGCTAATACTAATACCCTGCACCCTATAGCTAATACTAATACTAATACCCTACACCCTATAGCTAATACTAATACTAATACCCTATACTTAGATTTGTGTGTATTGGGTACATATTGTGAAATTGATAGATATTACTGCCCTATCCCTATGTAACAAAATGTGGAAAATGTGAAGGGGTCTGAATACATTACGAATGCACTATCCTGTAGCTAATACTAATACTTAATACCCCATACCCTATAGCTAATAGCCTACACCCTATAGCTAATACTAATATCCCACAACCAATAGCTAATAACCTACACCCTATAGCTAATACTAATACCTAATAGCCTACACCCTATAACTAATACTAATACCCTACACCCTATAGCTAATACTGATACCTAATAGCCTACACCCGATAGCTAATACTAATACCTAATAGCCTACACCCTACAGCTAATACTAATACCCTGCACCCTATAGCTAATACTAATACCTAATTGCCTACACACTATAGCTAATACTAATAACTAATAGCCTACACCCGATAGCTAATACTAATACCTAATAGCCTACACCCTACAGCGAATACTAATACCTAATACCCCACACCCTATAGCTAATATCCTACACCCTATAGCTAACACTAATACCTAATTGCCTACACCCTATAGCTAATACTAATACCTAATAGCCTACACCCTACAGCTAATACTAATACCCTGCACCCTATAGCTAATACTAATACCTAATTGCCTACACACTATAGCTAATACTAATACCTAATAGCCTACACCCTACAGCGAATACTAATACCTAATACCGTACACCCTATAGCTAATATCCTACACCCTATAGCTAACACTAATACCTAATTGCCTACACCCTATAGCTAATACTAATACCTAATAGCCTACACCCTACAGCTAATACTAATACCTAATACCCCACACCCTATAGCTAACACTAATACCTAATTGCCTACACCCTATAGCTAACACTAATACCTAATTGCCTACACCCGATAGCTAATACTAATAACTAATAGCCTACACCCTACAGCTAATACTAATACCCTGCACCCTATAGCTAATACTAATACCTAATACCCCACACCCTATAGCTAATATCCTACACCCTAGAGCTAACACTAATACCTAATTGCCTACACCCTATAACTAATACTAATACCTAATACCCTACACCCTATAGCTAATATTAATACCTAATAGCGTACACCCTATAACTAATACTAACACCCTACACCTTATAGCTAATACTAATACCTAATAGTCTACACCCTATAACTAATACTAATGCCTAATAGCCTACACCCTACAGCTAATACTAATACCCTGCACCCTATAGCTAATACTAATACTAATACCCTACACCCTATAGCTAATACTAATACTAATACCCTATACTTAGATTTGTGTGTATTGGGTACATATTGTGAAATTGATAGATATTACTGCCCTATCGGAGCTAAAACCACAAGCATTTCACAACACCCGCAATAACATCTGCTAAACACGTGTACATGACCAATAAAATGTGATACCCTATAACTCAAACTAATACCTAATAGCCTACACCCAAAAGCTAATACTAATACTAATGCCCTACGCCCGATAGCTAATATTAATACCTAATAGACTACACCCCATAGCTAATACTAATACCCTACACCCTATAGCTAATACTAATACCCTACACTCTATAGCTAATACTAATACCTAATAGCATACACCCTATAGCTAATACTAATACCCTACACCATATAGCTAATACTAATAACCTACACCACCCTACCTGACACCCTAGACCCACTCCAATTTGTTTACCGCCCAAATAGGTCCACAGACGATGCAATCTCAACCCCACTGCACACTGCCCTAACCCATCTGGACAAGAGGAATACCTATGTGAGAATGCTGTTCATCGACTACAGCTCAGGATTTAACACCATAGTACCCTCAAAACTTGTCATCAAGCTCGAGACCCTGGGTCTCGACCCCGCCCTGTGCAACTGGGTACTGGACTTCCTGACGGGCCGCCCCCAGGTGGTGAGGGTAGGTAACAACATCTCCACCCCGCTGATCCTCAACACTGGGGCCCCACAAGGGTGCGTTCTGAGCCCTCTCCTGCACTCCCTGTTCACCCACGACTGTGTGGCCACGCACGCCTCCAACTCAATCATCAAGTTTGTGACGACACAACAGTGGTAGGCTTGATTACCAACAACGACGAGACGGCCTACAGGGAGGAGGTGAGGGCCCTCGGAGTGTGGTGTCAGGAAAATAACCTCACACTCAACGTCAACAAAACTAAGGAGATGATTGTGGACTTCAGGAAACAGCAGAGGGAACACCCCCCTATCCACATCAATGGGACAGTAGTGGAGAGGGTAGTAAGTTTTAAGTTCCTCGGCGTACACATCACAGACAAACTGAATTGGTCCACCCACACAGACAGCATCGTGAAGAAGGCGCAGCAGCGCCTCTTCAACCTCAGGAGGCTGAAGAAATTTGGCTTGTCACCAAAAGCACTCACAAACTTCTACAGATGCACAATCGAGAGCATCCTGGCTGGCTATATCACCGCCTGGTACGGCAACTGCTCCGCCCACAACCGTAAGGCTCTCCAGAGGGTAGTGAGGTCTGCACAACGCATCACCGGGGGCAAACTACCTGCCCTCCAGGACACCTACACCACCCGATGTCACAGGAAGGCCATAAAGATCATCAAGGACAACAACCACCTGAGCCACTGCCTGTTCACCCCGCTATCATCCAGAAGGCGAGGTCAGTACAGGTGCATCAAAGCTGGGACCGAGAGACTGAAAAACAGCTTATATCTCAAGGCCATCAGACTGTTAAACAGCCACCACTAACATTAAGTGGCTGCTGCCAACACACTGACTCAACTCCAGCCACTTTAATAATGGGAATTGATGTAAAATATATCACTAGCCACTTTAAACAATGCTACTTAATATAATGTTTACATACCCTACATTATTTATCTCATATGTATACGTATATACTGTACTCTATATCATCTACTGCATCTTTATGTAATACATGTATCACTAGCCACTATAACTATGCCCCTTTGTTTACATACTCATCTCATATGTATATACTGCACTCGATACCATCTACTGCATCTTGCCTATGCCGCTCTGTACCATCACTCATTCATATATCTTTATGTACATATTCTTTATCCCTTTACACTTGTGTGTATAAGGTAGTAGTTTTGGAATTGTTAGCTAGATTACTCGTTGGTTATTACTGCATTGTCGGAACTAGAAGCACAAGCATTTCGCTACACTCGCATTAACATCTGCTAACCATGTGTATGTGACAAATAAAATTTGATTTGATTTAATACTAATACTAATACCCTTCCCCCTATAGCTAATACTAATACCCTACACCCTATAGCTAATACTAATACCATACACCATATAACTAATACTAATAGCCTACACCCAATAGCTAATACTAATACCCTACCCTATAGCATCTAATGGACTGTGTACTCCTGGTAGTTTTCTACCACTGGCAGTTTTGTACAGTCATGTGATACGTGGTATAGAAAAATCCAATCTTAGGAGAGTACATGGGAGGCACTATACTGTGTGTCTGCAGGTGTCTATCTGGTCAAAACCACTGATACAGGTGCCCCTCCAACCTCTGGTGGGATGCATCATGTCTACAGAGAAACCTAGATTTGAATACTTTGATTTGTGTGTATTGGGTACATATTGTGAAATGGTTAGATATTACTTGTAAGATATAACATCTGCTAAGCACGTGTACGTGACCAATAAAATGTGATTTAAAAAATAATAATTTTTAAACGTCCTTTTTATCAAAGGTGCTTTTGGCTGGGGTCAAAATGACTCCATAGAATTTGAATTTGTTAAAAGTATATATTCATACAGAAACACTAAACCATGATTTAGATTTAACAAGTTGATTGACAAAGTCATGAACATTTTAAAGAATTGAACAAACCATATTTTGGCGATGATAAAAGATATGTCTCTGGGGTCAAAATTATCCATGTCAGAAGTATGGTTCAAAGCAAATATGTAGTGGGTGTAAAGCCTGTTTTAAATTATCCCTCGTTAAACACGAATCAATCAACACATGCTTATATTTGAACGACTTAATATAATATTAAACGTTTATGAAATAAATGAAAAATAAACGTTTGGTTTGCCCACTCCAGTTAGCAGATGGCGATGTGTGTCTTTTAGGTTCCGGCGACGCTGCCAGTGTGACGTATAATCTAGTGGACGGGACGCGCCTTCAAAAACAACAGCTAGTCAGACACCTCGGTAGCTTTCTAGCAAACACAGCTACAACATTCACGCTCTTTACACTGTGTTTCGTGTATATTAGTCGCTGTGTATTAAACACACTTCTGTCATATGTACTTGTTGGCCCATTTAATTATATATTTACGTTGTTTGTCAGCTAGCTGGTTTGCTAAGTTAGCTTAGAACTAGGCTAGTCGCTAATGCTAGCTAGCTAACATCTCCGACCATGGGGTCACTAAGCTGCTCTCTTCCTGATAAAGAAGAGGAGGTCTGCTAGACGGAGAAAGTAACTCTCGTCAAAGAGGAGGAGGAGGAGGCTGTTACAATACAAAAACAAGTAGACGGTGATGCAGTTACAGTGAAAGAAGAAGAAAAAGACGTTTCAGTAAAAGAAGAGGAGGATGCAGTTTTTGGAGTGAAAGAGGAGGGGGAGATGACTGTCCCATTGGAGGAAGAGGAGGAGGTTGGAGATCTGTTTAACACCAGTAAATACCGTCTCTGCAGTCGTTGAACCAATATGCAGTAAAGGGGTTCTACACTTTAATGTTGTTCTGTAGGAATGGCTGAAGCTACACTGTAACGTGCAGAACATCAAGAGTGGACCATCAACAAAACATTAACAATTGATCAAATGCATTCAATGACAATGCCTGAAATACTGTAGTCCTCAATATCTCCTATTAGATTAGCCCAATATGTACTCTTAAAGGGGCAATCAGCAGTTGTTACATCCATTTTGGGACTTATACATTATTGATATGTACCCATCTGTTTCTTTAAGAATGAACTTATAAATGCCTCATGAGCGTAGTTCAACTGCCGTACCCCCAGTAGAACCCAAAATATAAGCTTTTTTTATTCCAATGTTTGTCAGTAAATATAAGCAAACACTGTATATCCTCAAAAAATGGTTAAAACTAGAATGTTGATATCATGGATGCTTGCATTTCTCCAGGCCCACCCCGCAGCTTTTTACCGAAACGGGCGAGTATGCTTTGTAATTGTTTCTACTGCTGATTGCGGCCCCTGTTATTTTCGGAGGTAGACTGGCTCTGGCTGCCAAAATAGTCAAATATTCCATCTAAATGTGAATTGATTCTCAATTGCTATACGTTTCTAGAAACATAAATTGCTGTACTTTCATATCAATTCAGAATAATTTCACTCAATAGTTTCCGGACTAGTCTCCCAGTCCCTGCTGCTGAAATCCCCACAGCGTGATGCTGCCACTACCATGCTTCAGTTTAGTTTCTGGTAATAGGCTACACCAGCAGTCGTTATGCTCCTAAAGTTTCTGGTAATCAGCTACACCAGCAGTCGTTATGCTCCTAAAGTTTCTGGTAATAGGCTACACCAGCAGTCGTTATGCTCCTATCGTTTCTGATAATAGGCCACACCAACATTCAGCAACCTTTTCCATTTGATGCCAAGTTATCTGACCATTTCTACTGATCTGGTGACAGTTATGATGTTCATATTCACATTTTATTGGAACAGAGTCATTTAATTTATAACAGTAATAGTAATTGTAATAGTATTTGTGTCTCAACATCATTCTCTGTGGTAATCTACATTCTATTTAATAAAAATTATAAATAAACATTTCTACAATCCAAGCTAGATCCCCTCAATCTCACACAAATTATCAAAGAACCCACCAGGTACAACCTTAAATCCTTAAACATGGGCACCCTCATAGATATTATCCTCACTAACTTGCCCTCCAAATACACCTCTGCTGTTTTCAATCAGGATGTCAGCGATCACTGCCTCATTACCTGCATCCGTTATGGGTCCGCGGTCAAATGACCACCCCCCATCCCTGTCAAACACTCCCTAAAACATTTCTGCGAGCAGGCCTTTCTAATCGACCTGGCCCGGGTATCCTGGAAGGATATTGACCTCATCCCGTCAGTAGAGGATGCCTGGTTGTTCTTTAATTGTAATTTCCTCACCAGCTTAAATAAGCATGCCCCTTTCAGAAAATGTAGAACTAAGAACAGATTTTGCCCCTGGTTCACTCCAGACCTGACTGCCCTCGACCAGCACAAAAACATCCTGTGGAGTACTGCACTAGCACCGAATAGTCCCCGCGATATGCAACTTTTCAGAGAAGTCAGGAACCAATACACACAGTCAGTTAGGAAAGCAAAAGCTAGCTTTTTCAAACAGAAATTTGCATCCCGTAGCTCTAACTCCAAAAAGTGATGGGACACTGTAAAGTCCATGGAGAATAAGAGCACCTCATCCTAGCTGCCCACTGCATTGAGGCTAGGAAACACTGTCACCACCGATAACGCCACGATAATCGAGAATTTCAATAAGCATTTCTCTACTGCTTGCCAAACTTTCCACCTGGCCACCCCAACCTCGGCCAACAGCTCTCCCAACTCCCGCAGCTACTTCCCCAAGCCTCCCCAGATTCTCCTTCACCCAAATCCAGATAACTGATGTTCTGAAAGAGTTGCAAAACCTGGATCTGTACAAATTAGCTGGGCTAGACAATCTGGAACCCCTCTTTCTAAAATTATCCGCCGCCATTGTGGCAACTCATATTACTAGTCTGTTCAACCACTCTTTCATATCGTCCGAGATTCCAAAAGATTGGAACGCTTCCGCGGTCATCCCCCTCTTTAAAGGGGGTGACACTCTAGACCCAAACTATTACAGACCTATATCCATCCTGCCCTGCCGTTCTAAAGTCTTCGAAAGTCAAGTTAAAAAACAGATCACTTACCATTTTGAATCCCACCGTACCTTCTCCGCTGTGCAATCCCGTTTCCGAGCTGGTCACGGGTGCACCTCCGCCACGCTCAAGGTACTAAGCGATATAACAGCCACCGATAAAAGACAGTACTGTGCAGCCGTCTTCATCAACCTGGCCTAGGCTTTCGACTTTGTCACCAATCACGGTATTCTTATTGGCAGACTCAACAGCCTTCGTTTCTCAAATGACTGACTTGCCTGGTTCACCAACTACTTCTCAGACAGAGTTCAGTGTTGTCCGGACCTCTGGCAGTTTCTATGGAGGTACCACAGGGTTCACTTCTCAGACCGACTCTTTTCTCTGTATATACCAACGATGTTGCTCTTGCTGCGGGTGATTCCTTGATCCACCTCTACGCAGACGACACCATTCTTTATACAACTGGCCCTTCTCTGGACACTTTGTTAACAAACCTCCAAAGGCGCTTCAATTCCATACAACACTCCATCCGTGGCCTTCAACTGCTCTTAAACACTACCAAAACTAAATATATGCTCTTCAACCTATCGCTGCCCGTACCCGCCCGTCCAGCATCACTACTCTGGATGTTTCTAACTTAGAATATGTGGACAACTATAAATACCTAGGTGTCTGGCTAGACTGTAAACTCTTCTTCCAGACTAATATATTAAGCATTTCCAATCCAAAATTAAATCTAGAATCAGCTTCCTATTTCGCATCAAAGCCTCCTTCACTCACGCTGCCAAACATACCCTCGTAAAACTGACTATCCTACCGATCCTTGACTTTGGCGATGTCATTTTCAAAATAGCCTCCAACACTCTACTCAGCAAACTGGATGAAGTCTATCACAGTGCCATCCATTTTGTTACCAAAGCCCCATATACCACCCACCACTAGGACCTGTATGCTCTCGTCGGCTGGCCCTCCGCTACGTGTTCGTCGCCAAACCAATTGGCTCCAGGTCATCCAAGTCTTTGCTAGGACGCCTTCACTCAGCTCACTGGTCACCATAGCAATACCCACCCATAGCACATGCTCCAGGAGGTATATCTCACTGGTCACCCCCAAAGCCAACACATACTTTGGCTGCATTTCCTTCCAGTTCTCTGCTGCCAGTGACTGGAACGAATTGCAAAAATTGCTGAAGTTGGAGACATATATCACCCTCACTAATTTTAAGCATCAGCTATCTGAGCAGCTTACCGCTCGCTGCAGCTGTACACAGCCCATCTGTAAATAGCCCATCCAACTGCCTACCTCATCCCCATGTTTTTTGAAACTTTTTTTGCTCTTTTGCACACCAGAATTTCTACTTGCACATCATCTGCACATCTATCACTCCAGTGTTGATTTGTTAAATTGTAATTACTTCGCTACTATGGCCTATTTATTGCCTTACCTCCGTACTCCATTTGCACACACTGTATATAGATTTTTCTATTGTGTTATTGACTGTACGTTTGTTTATTCCATGTGTAACTCTGTGTTGTTGTTTTTGTCGCACTGCTTTGTTTTATCTTGGCCAGGTTGCAGTTGAGAACTTGTTTTCATCTAGCCTACCTGGTTAAATAAAGGTGAAATATATACAGTGGGGCAAAAAAGTATTTAATCAGCCACCAATTGTGCAAGTTCTCCCACTTAAAAAGATGAGAGGCCTGTAATTTTCATCATAGTTACACTTCAACTGTGACAGACAAAATGAGCACCAGCAGAGACCCACAGGGAAGATAATTCACCGCTCTGACTGTGGGAAGAGATTCACCTCATTAGCAGGAAGTAAAATTAATCAGAGAATCCACACAGTAGAGAAACCTTATTGCTGTACCCAATGTGGGAAGGGTTTTTATACATCTAGCCATCTAATTGTACACCAGAGAATACACACAGGAGAGAAACCTTATAGCTGTGGTCAGTGTGGGAAAAGTTTTACTCACGTAAGCAACCTGATACCACACCAGAGAATACACACAGGAGAGAACCCTTATAGCTGTGATCAATGTGGGAAGAGTTTTACTGAGTTGAGCAGTCTGACTGTACACCAGAAAATACACACAGGAGAGAAATCCTTTAGCTCTACTCAATGTGGGAAGTTTTTTAAATATTTTTTTACATCTAGCCATCTGAAGATACACAGGAGAGAAATCTTATAGCTGTACTCTATGTGGGAAGAGTTTTTTTGTTCATCTGGGGAACTGAAGACACACCAGAGAACACACACAGGAGAGAAACCCTATAGCTGTACTCAATGTGGGAAGAGTTTTGTTCAATCTAGCCATCTGAAGATACACCAGAGAACACACACAGGAGAGAAACTCAATGTGACCAGAAATACTCTGATAAAAGATATCTGATTAAACATCAGAAAATACATGCATGAAGGAGTTTTTTCATTGTATCAAACATTGTAGAAGGAGTATGTAAATGATGTGTTTTAGGATTCTATAGAAAGAACAAGAAAATATACTATTGTATATTATTATTTAGAAAAAAATGTTTTTTCTTGTTTTTAATGTTTGACAGCCAGTAGAAACCATGTTTATATTGTAGGAGGTGAAGCATTGTAGTTGATTATATTGTGAAATGGAAGTTATTTTCTGTAGGTGGTGCAAACTTTTCAAACTTGCTGTTTTAAGGGGGAAAGTGTTACTGGCTTTGGTTTTTTCATTTGTGTTTTGAGGTTGAACTTTAGCACGTATAGCTCGTTAGCACTTATAGCTCGTTAGCACATAGGGCGCACTGATTGGTGTCACCTCACTAGTCAGTATGTGTTACACCAGTTATTTTGTTTTTCTCTTCTTGGGCAGATTTAGTGGGTCCCAGTTGTTGTTACAAGTCAACTTTCAGTGGACACTGTGAGAGCAAAAATTTCAAGATTATGTTCTAATACTTTTATTGCATCAAATGGTTGTTTTATGCAACAGAATAGAGGGTTCTTAGAACTATTGTGTCTGTGTTTTCTACTGAGGATGGGCCTCTGGGAGATAACACTGACAGGAGATTTACAATGCCTTTTGGGTGATAAAACCTAAATAGACCTTATTCCAGAGCATGAGTTAATGTTTCTGTTCTATATGGTACCAGGGAGAGATGACCCCAGGGCCCCAGACCCTGGTCTCTACACAAAGACTACTGTTTTTACAGCAGATACTGTCTGCTGAGAATTATAACTATCTTTCATACAAATCTTAACCTTGTGACCCGTTCTATACATCTGTTAGTCGTCATGTAGGTTGAAAGGGGTGTATCTTGGCTGTAAAAGACCTTTGTACTTTCATCTGGGAGTGATTTGTCGACCAGCCGTCATTATCGTAGAGCACTCAATTGATTAACTTTATATATGTACGTTGTATTTACCTGCTCCCTTACTATGAAGTGAATAAAGATTTAGTTTAAGAATAACTCTGATTTGTGTGATAAGTTTGTCTCCTCATTTGATATTAAAGAAATGAACCACCACATTTGGCGATGGGGATGTGAATCCTGATTTGGTGACCGCTCCTGACGACCTGGGTAAATGGTGGACGAGGGATCCCTCTAACTTGGGATCTTAGGAAGACCACACTTCGGGAACGGAGCAGATGGATACCACATCTCCAACCTAGTTTTAAAAAAAGAAAGAGGTGAGCGAAACAAGTGGAGTTTTTAGAAAAGCCTCATAGGGTCTGAGTGTGTATTCTTGTCTGAGGGGGGCACCTTGGAGGCGTAAACAGGGCCGAGTCAGGAGGCTCTGAGTGAACTGGATGAAAACTATAATCTGTGTTCATTTGTTAAGACAATTTATGATATAGATAGTAAGGTGCACCTGTAATTGTTTTATACCTGTACCCCATTTTAGAAGTATTGAAAGATGTAAATGTATGAGTTGCATTATCCTAGGAACTAACCATGACATAGAAATGAGAAAATATTCCTGCAGGTTAAAATATTGTCGAAAAACAACTGTTACGGATACAGGTATCGTGTGCGTGTATTTTCTATCCTTCTGCCCTATTCATCAGGTGCCAATCAGTCACCAATCAGAAGACACC